>NC_089195.1:37055163-37057663 GCF_963930695.1 Labrus bergylta
TGGATTTTAACATTTGTACAAACAACAGCTTCACATCAACAACATCGTCTGGCTCCTCCACCTTCCTCCTCCTACTCACGTACACGGCCATCTTAGCCTGACCAAGGACAAAGTTTATCAGCTGGCATTTGTGTTTGTGTTGTCGAGTGTATTTAAAACCACAAATAAAAACCTTCTTAGTAAAAAACTCTTTAAAACCACTAAAAACCTTCTCCAGAAGGTCAAACAGAGGTTTCAGCCGACTGCACTGTAAAAAACAGTGAAACACCGTCTCCCTGTGCACACAGAAAGGACACTGATCAACAACATTCACATTAAGAACAGAGATAAAAGAGTTCACAGCAATGATTCCATGCAGGATTCTCCACTGGAGGTCTGCATGTCTCTTACACAAGGGGGGTTTGTACAAAGACTCCCAGGAGGGTCTAAACTCAGGAGCTAGCCCCAAATAAGTCCTCCAGGGGGTGTCACTGCGTGCGTTCAGTGTCTTTTTATTCAAAGTCTTAACAATCAGTTTGTAAAGAGTCTTTCCTGCAGCGTTGGCCAGTAGAGGACCAGAACAGTCCTTCAGGTCTGCAGACAGAGTGAACTCAGGAAACGGGTAAGTTTGGTCGGGCAGCAGAGAACCGTCCCCATAGTCCGACATCAGAGACATCTCTTGTCCTGTCAGCTGATGTCTCCAGTGCTTCAGCAACCGATCAACGACTCTGGTCGACCTCACCCCCAGACGAGCAGCCAGACCAGGAGGACAGTCCAGCTGAGGTCCCGTCAGCTCCACCACCTGCTCCAGAGTGGAAATCCTGGCACTGCAGAACTTTCCGGACAGGCTCGGTCCAGCCCAGTCAGGAAGATGAAAACGTCCTCCAAACAGTACAGGCTCTTTAAGCAGCCAGTACAAAGAGTGGGAGTGTCCCTGTCTCTGCCTGTTCACCAGACTCCACACGTTAAAAACACAGAGCGCATTTTTAACATGGCCCTAATCCTCCGTCGTATATAAGCACCTGGTGAGAGCACACGGACGAGGGAACATGGACGAGGGAACATGGACGAGAGAACACGGGCGAGAGCACACGGACGAGAGAACACGGGCGAGAGAACACGGGCGAGAGAACACGGGCGAGAGAACACGGGCGAGAGCACACGGACGAGAGCACACGGACGAGGGAACACGGACGAGAGCACATGGACGAGAGCACACGGACGAGGGAACACGGACGAGAGAACACGGACGAGAGATCACGGACGAGGAAACACGGACGAGAGAGACGAGAGAACACGGACGAGAGACACGGACGAGCACACGGACGAGAGCACACGGACGAGGGAACACGGACAAGGGAACACGGACGAGAGAACACGGACGAGAGAACACGGACGAGAGTCGCCAGGCTGCAGACTTACAGTCTACTTAGGTTAACTGAAAGTTAGGGTGCGTTGGAATTGTCTTTTTTGTTCAGGAAGGTTCCTCACTGAGTGAAATGAAGCATTTAAGTGGCGGCCATGATAAGAGCCGTTTGAATTCTCTAAAAGTTAAGGAAAGGTGGGTCAATGCTTCCTTTATAACCTCCTTTAGGATACACTGGACCATCCTTTAGGAAAGGAGATGAGATATGACGTCCCACAATTCCTTGCGGCCGCAACATTTAAAGCGAGTCGAGCATCCGACCGTTCAGGAACATTAACAATGATCGTAAAGTGACTCAGATCATGAAAGAGATAAAAGATAAGAGACATTTTTATCAGATGATGTTTTATTCAACATATTTCATTCTCTTGCTTTGTGCTGCTGTACATTTGTATGTTTAAAACATTATGTGTAGGTTATATCTTACATTAATGTAACAATTAATTTCATCCAATCATATTGATGTTGATTTCTGATTGGACAGGAAGCTGATGGTTTCACTTTTCTTACTTGTAGCCTGGTAGTCTATATTTCTTTTATTTCACTTCCTCGTGGTGATCAGGATTATTTCACCGGTAAGAAGCACAGGGGAAAGTTTTTTAGATGATCTTTTTGTAGTCCAACATTGTAGTTCCAACACGGCAGACCCACGTCATCAACCTCCGCCGGCCCGTCGCATTTAATGACGTGGCCTAGTGGAAATGTGGTCGGATTGTCAGAGCAACGAGATCGCCTTTCCCTAAGTCCTTTATGACTTCTCCTAACATCTTTCCTTAACCTCATGACGTTTCCCCGGGGTTAAGGTGAAGAGGATAGTGAAGGAGATAGGAGGGAAAATTCCAACGCACCCCCAGACTGAGACAGCATTTCCAGCATGGAGACCGCCATCGATGGGACTCCAGCGCCCCCTGCAGGGACAGGCGGGGGACGACACTCAGGCTTCATCCTTTATCAATTACAGTCTGTGATAAAGCTGTTTATGTTGTCTTCAAGGGAACGAGGCAGTCGATCAGCTCGCTTAAAATGAATTAATTAATGAAACCTTTATTAATCTAAAAAAATAAGAAAACTATCTGCAGGCTTTTATTTTGAAGA
>NC_089195.1:37062663-37147663 GCF_963930695.1 Labrus bergylta
CTCCAGGTGTTTTTATTGACAGCATGTTTACCTGACTCTAACTCTCTCGTGGTTTCAAGGTTTTTTTTATTTTCTGAATATTTGGTGTAAAAAATCAGTTAAAATCAGTTTCTTTGTGCCTGTTGTTTTTATTTAATGTACTTCCTGTTTATTTTCACAGTACATTTTTTTTATCAGTTTTCTCTTAAATTCCATTTTTGTGTAAAATATTAAATAAAAGCAGATTTTAAAACCATAAAGCTGAGTGTGAATGTTATTTCTGATGAGAGAAAAAAAACATTTCAATCAATTTGTTGAAATATCTGAATAAAAAAAAAGTACATCACCTCAAACATTTCCAACAGTTATCAAAGTGTTGGAAACACCACAGCCGTGTGCTGCTGTATGACCCACACTGCTCCGTTACGGAGCGAGGAGACAAGACACCATCTGTAGGCAGGGGTGAAAACTCATCAGGGATGAAGAAGGTGACATGGATCCAAACCACCTAGGGGGGTCCATGCCCCTCCAGGAAGACTTGTAAATATCAGCTTTAAAATGTGAATTTACAGAAGACTTTATCATTCAGACTAAAGAAGCAAACAATAAGAAACACAATTACTTGTTGATATCTATGTTCTGTTTTAACTTTTTGATAAAGCTTCAGTGAAACATGAAGAACCCCATGATGCTCCCAACCTTCAGTCCCTTTTTAGAAATGAATTTGCAGAACAGGTCTTACCATGTTCCACTAAGAGGTGATGTGAAGGACAGTCACTGTGCAGGCAGCTCTCAGAGTCTGAGAGAACATCATCATACAGTCATCAAGGATGACTATATTGTCAAATATCTTCTATCATTAAATATGAAACATTATAATATATGAACCTGATGTTTATCTCCTGCTGGTTTTCATTAAGTTTATATTCTCTCTCTTATGTGTTGACCAGCTGTCACTTTAATGTTGTCTGAGATAATAATGAAGCAGAGAGCTGGATGAAGTTACCTTCAAGCTAGAACACATTCCTCTCTTCATCTTCACCTCTGGATACCAAACATTATGATCAGACAGGATGTTGAACAGAAAGGCTGGCTCGCTAACCACACTTCAAATCTTTCCACAGTGTTTTCACGGGAAAATAACGTGATGTAAATTATTCCCCGCCAACCTCGACTTCATCTTTTGTTATTCTTTAGATTGAACGCCCCCTGGTGGCGGCCTTTAAAGAGGTAACCATTTGAAGAAAAAAAAAACAAGGTGGCAGCTTGAGGTGAAACCAAAACTTTATTTACAAAAACACGTCGAGTCGTTTTCTCTTCAACAATCAAAATAAGAAAATTCCGCGTCAAACTATTAAAAGAACAAAAAGCTCCTGACAGACAATAACTGAGTAAAAAGGGGGGCGGGGCTCCGGTGTGAGGTCATCGGGGGAACATCAGATCAGGTCAGCCACTGCGGGAGAACGAAAGAAGAAAAGTGTCAGAGAGGCAGCAGCCAATCACAGCCCTGCTCAGCTTTCTGAGTGTTTAAGTGTGTACTCATGGAAGCTAAGGCAGAGCTTCAGGCGTTTCCATGGCAACGGTGATGTATAGCTAGGGTCAGAATTTAAACTTTGACATAACTCTAGTAACATAAAAAATACTAATAACTGTTAATAGTTATTAGTAATAACCGCACACACACAGCTCATCAATAAACTGCTGTTTCCTTTCTGATTGGCTGTATCTCTTGTGAGCTGTGACATCATCAGCAGCAGCAAGCGTGTGATTGGCTGTGTCCTACCGTTCATGGGCATCTCGTCGATCTGAGTGGAGTAGTACTGCTCAATGTCACGCAGGATCCTGATGTCGTCGTTCTTCACAAAGTTGATGGCCACACCCTTACGCCCGTAACGACCGGACCGACCAATCCTGAGGGAGGTCAGAGGTCACACAATAGGTGATCAGAAACATAACATGAACCGGGAAACTGCTCACCTGTTGATGACCCACAAAGACACTAAACCCCGCCCACATTTAAAAGGTAAGGGACTACTTTGTGTGGAGGGATACGTTGGTGTCAGGTGTGTGCTGTGTAACTGTGGATGTGAAGGGACTACTTTGTGTGGAGGGATATGTTGGTGTGCTGTGTACCTGTGGATGTAAAGAGACTAAGGGACTACTTTGTGTGGAGGGATACGTTGGTGTGCTGTGTACCTGTGGATGTAAAGAGACTAAGGGACTACTTTGTGTGGAGGGATATGTTGGTGTGCTGTGTACCTGTGGATGTAAAGAGACTAAGGGACTACTTTGTGTGGAGGGATACGTTGGTGTGCTGTGTACCTGTGGATGTAAAGAGACTAAGGGACTACTTTGTGTGGAGGGATACCTGTGGATGTAGAGCTCTCTGTTGTTGGGCAGGTCGTAGTTTATGATCAGAGACACCTGGGGGACGTCCAGACCTCGAGCCCACACGTCCGTGGAGATCAGCACCCGACTGAAAACACACACACACACACGATGGATTACTATCGGGGTCACATGACGCCACTGCAGACTGATCAGGTGAGGCGACGTGCAGGTGTGTTACCTGGCTCCTGATCTGAACTCCTTCATGATGGACTCTCTCTCTTTCTGAGGCATGTCTCCGTGCATCGACGACACCGTGAAGTTCGCCTCCCTCATCTTCTCGGTGAGCCAGTCCACCTGAAACACACGCCAAAACTCAGACTCCCAGAAGGCTTTGCTGCTGCAGACAGTCCCCAGATCCAGTGTGTGTGTGTGTGTGTGTGTGTGTGTGTGTTACCTTTCTCTTGGTGTTGCAGAAGATGACGGCCTGTGTGATGGTCAGAGTGTCGTACAGATCACACAGAGTGTCAAACTTCCACTCCTCTCTCTCCACCGCCACAAAGAACTGCTTGATCCCCTCCAGAGTGAGCTCATCACTGAGGGCGAGAGACAAGCACACACACAGGGGGGAGAGAGAGAGAGAGAGAGAGAGAGAGAGAGAGAGAGAGAGAGAGAGAGAGAGAGAGAGAGAGAGAGAGAGAGAGAGAGAGAGAGAGAGAGAGAGAGAGAGAGAGGTTAGGTGTTTTCTGTCACAGTGTAATTTCTGTCTCGTGTGTGTGTGTGTGTATGTGTGTGTGTGTGTGTGTGTGTGTGTGTGTGTGTGTGTGTGGACTGACCGTTTGACGAGGATGCGGATCGGGTCCGTCATGAACTTGTTGGTCATCTCGAGGATCTCATGAGGCAGCGTGGCGCTGATCAGACACACCTGAGTGGCCGGGGGAAGGTAACGATACACGTCGTAGATCTGCTCCTTGAAACCTGAACACACACACACACACACACACACACGTTAATACAGATGAAAATCAGTGATGTCACAGCTCTATCCAGGTGTGTGTGTGGTCACCAGGTGTGTGTGGTCACCAGGTGTGTGTGTGGTCACCAGGTGTGTGTGATCACCAGGTGTGTGTGCGTGGTCACCAGGTGTGTGCGTGGTCACCAGGTGTGTGCGTGGTCACCAGGTGTGTGTGTGGTCACCAGGTGTGTGTGTGTGGTCACCAGGTGTGTGTGGTCACCAGGTGTGTGTGGTCACCAGGTGTGTGTGATCACCAGGTGTGTGCGTGGTCACCAGGTGTGTGTGTGGTCACCAGGTGTGTGTGGTCACCAGGTGTGTGTGATCACCAGGTGTGTGCGTGGTCACCAGGTGTGTGCGTGGTCACCAGGTGTGTGTGTGGTCACCAGGTGTGTGTGTGTGGTCACCAGGTGTGTGTGGTCACCAGGTGTGTGTGATCACCAGGTGTGTGTGCGTGGTCACCAGGTGTGTGTGCGTGGTCACCAGGTGTGTGTGCGTGGTCACCAGGTGTGTGTGTGGTCACCAGGTGTGTGTGCGTGGTCACCAGGTGTGTGTGCGTGGTCACCAGGTGTGTGTGCGTGGTCACCAGGTGTGTGCGTGGTCACCAGGTGTGTGTGTGTGTGGTCACCAGGTGTGTGGTCACCAGGTGTGTGTGTGTGTGGTCACCAGGTGTGTGGTCACCAGGTGTGTGTGTGGTCACCAGGTGTGTGCGTGGTCACCAGGTGTGTGGTCACCAGGTGTGTGGTCACCAGGTGTGTGTGCGTGGTCACCAGGTGTGTGGTCACTAGGTGTGTGTGCGTGGTCACCAGGTGTGTGCGTGGTCACCAGGTGTGTGGTCACCAGGTGTGTGTGTGGTCACCAGGTGGCGCTCAGTCTCACCTTTGTTGAGCATCTCGTCTGCCTCGTCCAGGACCAGCATCTTGATCGCCCTCGTCCTCAGACTCCTGCGACGAATCATATCTGCAAGAAACAGCAGCAAGCTTTAGTCAGCGTCCTATTGGCTGCCTCGATTGGAGTCAGGCCAATCAGCATGCAGAGAACACTCAGACTGTGAACCAATCAGAAACATCTTTTTTAAACCCCACTGGTTCCTCTCTCGGGTGTGACATGCTGCTGCAGCGCCCCCTGCTGGCGACAGTCTGTGAACTCACCAAACACACGCCCGGGCGTCCCCGCGACCACGTGCTGTCCGTAGTCCAGCTTCCTGATGTCCTCGCCAACGTTGGTGCCTCCGATGCAGGCGTGGCACTGGACGTTCATGTAATCTCCCAAAGCCAGCAGCACCTGAACGCACCACAGAGACAGACAGCCATCAGAGACCAGGACACAAAAAAGCTCACAGGTGATTGGCTGTGTGTGCCGTGTGGGGGCGGGACCTACCTTCTGAATCTGTCCAGCCAGCTCTCTGGTCGGAGCGAGGATCAGTGCTTGAGTCTCCCTCACCTGGAATACAAATATTCAGTCGTTGTTATGTCAGCTGACAAAGTGAAGCGTGGTGGATTGTTCACCCGTCAGAGCGAGCTGCGCGCCGAGACGCTCACCTGGATGTCGAGACACTGCAGCACGGACACGCAGAAGGTGGCCGTCTTTCCTGTTCCCGACTGAGACCTGAGACGAGATCAGCTGTTAGACAACATGGGGTGTGTGTGTGTGTCTCTGTGTGTGTGTCTCTGTGTGTCTCTGTGTGTGTGTCTCTGTGTGTGTGTGTCTCTGTGTGTGTGTGTCTCTGTGTGTGTCTCTGTGTGTGTGTCTCTGTGTGTGTGTGTGTCTCTGTGTGTGTGTCTCTGTGTGTGTGTGTGTGTGTCTCTGTGTGTGTCTCTGTGTGTGTGTGTCTGTGTGTGTGTCTCTGTGTGTGTGTGTCTCTGTGTGTCTCTGTGTGTGTGTGTCTCTGTGTGTGTGTCTCTGTGTGTGTGTGTCTCTCTGTGTGTGTCTCTGTGTGTGTGTCTCTGTGTGTGTGTGTGTCTCTGTGTGTGTGTGTGTGTGTGTCTCTGTGTGTGTGTCTGTGTCTCTGTGTGTGTGTGTGTGTCTCTGTGTGTGTGTGTCTGTGTCTCTGTGTGTGTGTGTCTGTGTCTCTGTGTGTGTGTGTGTGTGTCTCTGTGTGTGTGTGTGTGTCTCTGTGTGTGTGTCTCTGTGTGTGTGTGTGTGTCTCTGTGTGTGTCTCTGTGTGTGTCTCTCTGTGTGTGTGTGTGTCTCTGTGTGTGTCTCTGTGTGTGTCTCTGTGTGTGTCTCTGTGTGTGTCTCTGTGTGTGTCTCTCTCTGTGTGTGTGTCTCTCTCTGTGTGTGTGTCTCTCTCTGTGTGTGTCTCTGTGTGTGTGTCTCTGTGTGTGTGTCTCTCTCTGTGTGTGTCTCTGTGTGTGTGTCTCTCTCTGTGTGTGTGTCTCTCTGTGTGTGTGTCTCTGTGTGTGTGTCTCTCTCTGTGTGTGTCTCTGTGTGTGTGTCTCTGTGTGTGTGTGTGTCTCTGTGTGTGTGTGTCTCTGTGTGTGTGTGTCTCTGTGTGTGTGTGTCTCTGTGTGTGTGTGTCTCTGTGTGTGTGTGTCTCTGTGTGTGTGTGTCTCTGTGTGTGTGTGTGTGTGTGTGTGTGTGTCTCTGTGTGTGTGTGTGTGTGTGTGTGTCTCTGTGTGTGTGTGTCTCTGTGTGTGTGTGTGTCTCTGTGTGTGTGTGTCTCTGTGTGTGTGTGTCTCTGTGTCTCTGTGTGTGTGTGTGTGTCTCTGTGTGTGTGTGTGTGTGTGTGTCTCTGTGTGTGTCTCTGTGTGTGTGTGTGTCTCTGTGTGTGTGTCTCTGTGTGTGTGTGTCTCTCTGTGTGTGTCTCTGTGTGTGTGTCTCTGTGTGTGTGTCTGTGTCTCTGTGTGTGTCTCTGTGTGTCTCTGTGTGTGTGTGTGTGTCTCTGTGTGTGTGTGTGTGTGTGTCTCTGTGTGTGTGTGTGTCTCTGTGTGTGTGTCTCTGTGTGTGTCTCTGTGTGTCTCTGTGTGTGTGTGTGTGTCTCTGTGTGTGTGTGTGTGTCTCTGTGTGTGTGTGTGTGTCTCTGTGTGTGTGTGTGTGTGTGTCTCGTGTGTGTGTGTGTCTCTGTGTGTGTGTCTCTGTGTGTGTGTGTGTGTCTCTGTGTGTGTGTCTCTGTGTGTGTGTGTGTGTCTCTGTGTGTGTGTGTGTGTGTGTGTCTCTGTGTGTGTGTGTGTCTCTGTGTGTGTGTCTCTGTGTGTGTGTCTCTGTGTGTCTCTGTGTGTGTGTGTGTGTCTCTGTGTGTGTGTGTGTCTCTGTGTGTGTGTGTCTCTGTGTGTGTGTCTCTGTGTGTGTGTCTTACTGAGCGATGACGTCTCGTCCTTTGATGATCTGTTTGATCGCTCTCTGCTGGATCGCAGACGGTTTCTCAAACCCTGAAACATCAAACTGCTGTTAGTGCTCGTGACGTGAGAGAGACTCTCTTCTCCCTCCCCTGGCAGCCCTGCAGCGTTCTGCCCCTCCAGAGAGCTGACCAATCAGAAGAGAGTGGGCTTATGGGGGGGTTATACTGACGCCAGTCTCAGATAAATCAGACCATTAAAGCGGCTCTAAACAATGTTTATGGTTTCATGTTTGATCGTTTTCTTTTTGTAGCTGCAGAACGAGGGGAGAAAATAAAGTGGATCTGGATCTGGATCTAAATCTGGATCTGGATCTAAATCTGGATCTAAATCTGGATCTGGATCTAAATCTGGATCCAGGATGTTTTATACACTTTGAGAATCAAACTAACAGAAACTCAACACGAGTTTACCTGAGCACCGAGTTCAACCACACACACTCTGTTCACTCTTATCAAACGTTTTCTGCAGTTTGTCTCGTTTTCCTGAATTCAAAGTGAAAACATTAAAAACAAACAGCTCACAGCGGCGGTTAGCTGGAGAGGCTAACGGGAAGGCTAATCAACAAGCCGGTAAACATTAACAAAACGCGATTTAAACACGAGAATCAAAGTTATTCTGTCACATAAAAATACATCAGTAACGTTGTGTGTCTCTTCAGTCTGTTAATTTGTATTTTTAACAGTACAGTAGAAAGCATCGCGGTTAGCTTTAGCACCCTGAGCTAATTCTCCCCCCTGGAGGCCGCGCGGATCCCCGGCCTACCGTAGGCGTAGATGCCGCGGAGCAGGTCCTCCCGGAGACCCATGGTGTCGAAGGTAGGGGTGACGTCCACCTCCTCGCTGGTCTCAAACTCCACCTTGGTCATGTCCTCCTCCCTCAGGAGCCTCTTCCTGCCCTGTGTCCCGGCAGCAGCCATCTTCTCTGAGCGTTGTATTCGGCTGAAACTCTCCGAGATTCGGGTTAAAACTGCGCGTCGCTCCGCCGCGGTGATCAGCGAACTGCTAACTGCTAACACGGGGGGAAGAAAGAGCGCCGCATGTGTCGCGCCGGTGACGCGTACAGGAAGCGACGCTGTATATGACGTCACATATAAAGCCTTGTTCCCCTGGTGTGAATGAAACCACAGCAGGAAAAACTCGTCCTTCAGTCAGGACTGTGAGATCTCATCCACCACGGTCCAGATATATCCAGAGGGGGAAAGTTTGGACTTTATTTCAGACACTTAATCACAAACCTCGAGATGTCTGTTTCAAACTGCCTTCTCGATGTCACCCCACAAAACACCGTGACAGAACCTGCTCTGACACATGTTTCAGAGGTTTCCCTCTGCTAATATCTTGTTTAAATGTGTTGTTTATATTCATTGTAACATTCTTTTGAAAATAATGTATTTTATAAAGATGTAGTTGAAGTTGTTTGGTTGAGCTCATCGCCCCCTGGTGGCTGGAGATTGCAACTACACATTTCCTCTCTCTTTTTATTGATGGATTTATTTGGCCCCGTTCAGCAAATACATGAATGTTGGACAAACACTGAACGAGGTCATTTTGCAAAACGTTCAGCCTCCATTTAAAGAGCAGTAGTTATATTAAAGAGTTTGATTTGTCCACTTTGGGCTCCTGTAGGAACATGGTGGACTTAACGAGCGGCATCCTCTTGGATCTTTTCCTGATTTTAAGATTTTTTTTTTTTTGCCTTTATCAGAGAGAGGGCAGCAGATAAGGTCAGAGATCAGAGAGTTGGGCCGCGCTGGTGGTGCAATGGTTAGGGCGCGCGTCCCATGTGTTGAGACTCTCGTCTCGAGCGGTAAGCCCGGGTTCACTTCCACCTGTGGCCCCTTTCTGCATGTCATTCCCCTCTCTCTCTCTCTGGTTTCTGACTCTATCCACTGTCCTCTCTCTCTCTCTGGTTTCTGACTCTATCCACTGTCCTCTCTCTCTCTGGTTTCTGACTCTATCCACTGTCCTCTCTCTCTCTCTCTGGTTTCAGACTCTATCCACTGTCCTCTCTCTCTCTCTCTGGTTTCAGACTCTATCCACTGTCCTCTCTCTCTCTCTCTGGTTTCAGACTCTATCCACTGTCCTCTCTCTCTCTGGTTTCAGACTCTATCCACTGTCCTCTCTCTCTCTCTGGTTTCTGACTCTATCCACTGTCCTCTCTCTCTCTGGTTTCAGACTCTATCCACTGTCCTCTCTCTCTCCCTGGTTTCAGACTCTATCCACTGTCCTCTCTCTCTCTGGTTTCAGACTCTATCCACTGTCCTCTCTCTCTCTCTCTGGTTTCAGACTCTATCCACTGTCCTCTCTCTCTGGTTTCTGACTCTATCCACTGTCCTCTCTCTCTCTCTCTGGTTTCAGACTCTATCCACTGTCCTCTCTCTCTCTGGTTTCTGACTCTATCCACTGTCCTCTCTCTCTCTCTCTGGTTTCAGACTCTATCCACTGTCCTCTCTCTCTCTCTCTGGTTTCAGACTCTATCCACTGTCCTCTCTCTCTCCCTGGTTTCAGACTCTATCCACTGTCCTCTCTCTCTCTGGTTTCTGACTCTATCCACTGTCCTCTCTCTCTCTCTCTGGTTTCAGACTCTATCCACTGTCCTCTCTCTCTCTCTCTGGTTTCAGACTCTATCCACTGTCCTCTCTCTCTCTCTGGTTTCAGACTCTATCCACTGTCCTCTCTCTCTCTCTCTGGTTTCAGACTCTATCCACTGTCCTCTCTCTCCCTGGTTTCTGACTCTATCCACTGTCCTCTCTCTCTGGTTTCTGACTCTATCCACTGTCCTCTCTCTCTCTCTGGTTTCAGACTCTATCCACTGTCCTCTCTCTCTCTGGTTTCAGACTCTATCCACGGTCCTCTCTCTCTCTCTGGTTTCAGACTCTATCCACTGTCCTCTCTCTCTCTCTGGTTTCTGACTCTATCCACTGTCCTCTCTCTCTCTGGTTTCAGACTCTATCCACTGTCCTCTCTCTCTCTCTCTGGTTTCAGACTCTATCCACTGTCCTCTCTCTCTGGTTTCTGACTCTATCCACTGTCCTCTCTCTCTCTCTGGTTTCAGACTCTATCCACTGTCCTCTCTCTCTCTGGTTTCAGACTCTATCCACTGTCCTCTCTCTCTGGTTTCAGACTCTATCCACTGTCCTCTCTCTCTCTCTGGTTTCTGACTCTATCCACTGTCCTCTCTCTCTCTGGTTTCAGACTCTATCCACTGTCCTCTCTCTCTCTCTGGTTTCAGACTCTATCCACTGTCCTCTCTCTCTGGTTTCAGACTCTATCCACTGTCCTCTCTCTCTCTCTGGTTTCAGACTCTATCCACTGTCCTCTCTCTCTCCTGGTTTCTGACTCTATCCACTGTCCTCTCTCTCTGGTTTCTGACTCTATCCACTGTCCTCTCTCTCTCTCTGGTTTCAGACTCTATCCACTGTCCTCTCTCTCTCTGGTTTCTGACTCTATCCACTGTCCTCTCTCTCTCTCTCTGGTTTCAGACTCTATCCACTGTCCTCTCTCTCTCCCTGGTTTCAGACTCTATCCACTGTCCTCTCTCTCTCCCTGGTTTCAGACTCTATCCACTGTCCTCTCTCTCTCTGGTTTCAGACTCTATCCACTGTCCTCTCTCTCTCTCTCTGGTTTCAGACTCTATCCACTGTCCTCTCTCTCTCCCTGGTTTCTGACTCTATCCACTGTCCTCTCTCTCTGGTTTCTGACTCTATCCACTGTCCTCTCTCTCTCTCTGGTTTCAGACTCTATCCACTGTCCTCTCTCTCTCTGGTTTCAGACTCTATCCACGGTCCTCTCTCTCTCTCTGGTTTCAGACTCTATCCACTGTCCTCTCTCTCTCTCTGGTTTCTGACTCTATCCACTGTCGTCTCTCTCTCTCTCTGGTTTCAGACTCTATCCACTGTCCTCTCTCTCTCTCTCTGGTTTCAGACTCTATCCACTGTCCTCTCTCTCTCTGGTTTCTGACTCTATCCACTGTCCTCTCTCTCTGGTTTCTGACTCTATCCACTGTCCTCTCTCTCTCTCTGGTTTCAGACTCTATCCACTGTCCTCTCTCTCTCTGGTTTCAGACTCTATCCACTGTCCTCTCTCTCTGGTTTCAGACTCTATCCACTGTCCTCTCTCTCTCTCTGGTTTCTGACTCTATCCACTGTCCTCTCTCTCTCTGGTTTCAGACTCTATCCACTGTCCTCTCTCTCTCTCTCTGGTTTCTGACTCTATCTACTGTCCTCTCTCTCTCTGGTTTCAGACTCTATCCACTGTCCTCTCTCTCTCTGGTTTCAGACTCTATCCACTGTCCTCTCTCTCTCTGGTTTCAGACTCTATCCACTGTCCTCTCTCTCTCTGGTTTCTGACTCTATCCACTGTCCTCTCTCTCTCTCTCTGGTTTCAGACTCTATCCACTGTCCTCTCTCTCTCTCTGGTTTCAGACTCTATCCACTGTCCTCTCTCTCTCTCTGGTTTCAGACTCTATCCACTGTCCTCTCTCTCTCTCTGGTTTCAGACTCTATCCACTGTCCTCTCTCTCTCTCTCTGGTTTCAGACTCTATCCACTGTCCTCTCTCTCTCTGGTTTCTGACTCTATCCACTGTCCTCTCTCTCTGGTTTCTGACTCTATCCACTGTCCTCTCTCTCTCTCTGGTTTCAGACTCTATCCACTGTCCTCTCTCTCTCTGGTTTCAGACTCTATCCACTGTCCTCTCTCTCTGGTTTCAGACTCTATCCACTGTCCTCTCTCTCTCTCTGGTTTCTGACTCTATCCACTGTCCTCTCTCCCTGGTTTCAGACTCTATCCACTGTCCTCTCTCTCTCTCTCTGGTTTCTGACTCTATCTACTGTCCTCTCTCTCTCTGGTTTCAGACTCTATCCACTGTCCTCTCTCTCTCTGGTTTCAGACTCTATCCACTGTCCTCTCTCTCTCTGGTTTCAGACTCTATCCACTGTCCTCTCTCTCTCTGGTTTCTGACTCTATCCACTGTCCTCTCTCTCTCTCTCTGGTTTCAGACTCTATCCACTGTCCTCTCTCTCTCTCTGGTTTCAGACTCTATCCACTGTCCTCTCTCTCTCTCTGGTTTCAGACTCTATCCACTGTCCTCTCTCTCTCTCTGGTTTCAGACTCTATCCACTGTCCTCTCTCTCTCTCTCTGGTTTCAGACTCTATCCACTGTCCTCTCTCTCTCTGGTTTCAGACTCTATCCACTGTCCTCTCTCTCTCTCTGGTTTCAGACTCTATCCACTGTCCTCTCTCTCTCTGGTTTCAGACTCTATCCACTGTCCTCTCTCTCTCTGGTTTCTGACTCTATCCACTGTCCTCTCTCTCTCTCTCTGGTTTCAGACTCTATCCACTGTCCTCTCTCTCCCTGGTTTCAGACTCTATCCACTGTCCTCTCTCTCTCTGGTTTCAGACTCTATCCACTGTCCTCTCTCTCCCTGGTTTCAGACTCTATCCACTGTCCTCTCTCTCTCTGGTTTCAGACTCTATCCACTGTCCTCTCTCTCTCTGGTTTCAGACTCTATCCACTGTCCTCTCTCTCTCTGGTTTCTGACTCTATCCACTGTCCTCTCTCTCTCTCTGGTTTCAGACTCTATCCACTGTCCTCTCTCTCTCTGGTTTCAGACTCTATCTGGTTTCTGACTCTATCCACTGTCCTCTCTCTCTCTCTGGTTTCAGACTCTATCCACTGTCCTCTCTCTCTGGTTTCAGACTCTATCCACTGTCCTCTCTCTCTCTCTGGTTTCTGACTCTATCCACTGTCCTCTCTCTCTCTGGTTTCAGACTCTATCCACTGTCCTCTCTCTCTCTCTGGTTTCAGACTCTATCCACTGTCCTCTCTCTCTGGTTTCAGACTCTATCCACTGTCCTCTCTCTCTCTCTGGTTTCAGACTCTATCCACTGTCCTCTCTCTCCCTGGTTTCTGACTCTATCCACTGTCCTCTCTCTCTGGTTTCTGACTCTATCCACTGTCCTCTCTCTCTCTCTGGTTTCAGACTCTATCCACTGTCCTCTCTCTCTCTGGTTTCTGACTCTATCCACTGTCCTCTCTCTCTCTCTCTGGTTTCAGACTCTATCCACTGTCCTCTCTCTCTCCCTGGTTTCAGACTCTATCCACTGTCCTCTCTCTCTCCCTGGTTTCAGACTCTATCCACTGTCCTCTCTCTCTCTGGTTTCAGACTCTATCCACTGTCCTCTCTCTCTCTCTCTGGTTTCAGACTCTATCCACTGTCCTCTCTCTCCCTGGTTTCTGACTCTATCCACTGTCCTCTCTCTCTGGTTTCTGACTCTATCCACTGTCCTCTCTCTCTCTCTGGTTTCAGACTCTATCCACTGTCCTCTCTCTCTCTGGTTTCAGACTCTATCCACGGTCCTCTCTCTCTCTCTGGTTTCAGACTCTATCCACTGTCCTCTCTCTCTCTCTGGTTTCTGACTCTATCCACTGTCGTCTCTCTCTCTCTCTGGTTTCAGACTCTATCCACTGTCCTCTCTCTCTCTCTCTGGTTTCAGACTCTATCCACTGTCCTCTCTCTCTCTGGTTTCTGACTCTATCCACTGTCCTCTCTCTCTGGTTTCTGACTCTATCCACTGTCCTCTCTCTCTCTCTGGTTTCAGACTCTATCCACTGTCCTCTCTCTCTCTGGTTTCAGACTCTATCCACTGTCCTCTCTCTCTGGTTTCAGACTCTATCCACTGTCCTCTCTCTCTCTCTGGTTTCTGACTCTATCCACTGTCCTCTCTCCCTGGTTTCAGACTCTATCCACTGTCCTCTCTCTCTCTCTCTGGTTTCTGACTCTATCTACTGTCCTCTCTCTCTCTGGTTTCAGACTCTATCCACTGTCCTCTCTCTCTCTGGTTTCAGACTCTATCCACTGTCCTCTCTCTCTCTGGTTTCAGACTCTATCCACTGTCCTCTCTCTCTCTGGTTTCTGACTCTATCCACTGTCCTCTCTCTCTCTCTCTGGTTTCAGACTCTATCCACTGTCCTCTCTCTCTCTCTGGTTTCAGACTCTATCCACTGTCCTCTCTCTCTCTCTGGTTTCAGACTCTATCCACTGTCCTCTCTCTCTCTCTGGTTTCAGACTCTATCCACTGTCCTCTCTCTCTCTCTCTGGTTTCAGACTCTATCCACTGTCCTCTCTCTCTCTGGTTTCAGACTCTATCCACTGTCCTCTCTCTCTCTCTGGTTTCAGACTCTATCCACTGTCCTCTCTCTCTCTGGTTTCAGACTCTATCCACTGTCCTCTCTCTCTCTGGTTTCTGACTCTATCCACTGTCCTCTCTCTCTCTCTCTGGTTTCAGACTCTATCCACTGTCCTCTCTCTCCCTGGTTTCAGACTCTATCCACTGTCCTCTCTCTCTCTGGTTTCAGACTCTATCCACTGTCCTCTCTCTCCCTGGTTTCAGACTCTATCCACTGTCCTCTCTCTCTCTGGTTTCAGACTCTATCCACTGTCCTCTCTCTCTCTGGTTTCAGACTCTATCCACTGTCCTCTCTCTCTCTGGTTTCTGACTCTATCCACTGTCCTCTCTCTCTCTCTGGTTTCAGACTCTATCCACTGTCCTCTCTCTCTCTGGTTTCAGACTCTATCTGGTTTCTGACTCTATCCACTGTCCTCTCTCTCTCTCTGGTTTCAGACTCTATCCACTGTCCTCTCTCTCTCTGGTTTCCGACTCTATCTGGTTTCTGACTCTATCCACTGTCCTCTCTCTCTCTGGTTTCAGACTCTATCCACTGTCCTCTCTCTCTCTGGTTTCAGACTCTATCCACTGTCCTCTCTCTCTCTGGTTTCTGACTCTATCCACTGTCCTCTCTCTCTCTCTGGTTTCAGACTCTATCCACTGTCCTCTCTCTCTCTGGTTTCAGACTCTATCCACTGTCCTCTCTCTCCCTGGTTTCAGACTCTATCCACTGTCCTCTCTCTCTCTGGTTTCAGACTCTATCCACTGTCCTCTCTCTCTCTGGTTTCAGACTCTATCCACTGTCCTCTCTCTCTCTCTGGTTTCTGACTCTATCCACTGTCCTCTCTCTCTCTCTCTGGTTTCAGACTCTATCCACTGTCCTCTCTCTCTCTGGTTTCAGACTCTATCCACTGTCCTCTCTCTCTCTGGTTTCAGACTCTATCCACTGTCCTCTCTCTCTCTCTGGTTTCTGACTCTATCCACTGTCCTCTCTCTCTCTGGTTTCAGACTCTATCCACTGTCCTCTCTCTCTCTGGTTTCAGACTCTATCCACTGTCCTCTCTCTCTCTGGTTTCTGACTCTATCCACTGTCCTCTCTCTCTCTGGTTTCAGACTCTATCCACTGTCCTCTCTCTCTCTGGTTTCTGACTCTATCCACTGTCCTCTCTCTCTCTCTGGTTTCAGACTCTATCCACTGTCCTCTCTCTCTCTGGTTTCAGACTCTATCCACTGTCCTCTCTCTCTCTGGTTTCTGACTCTATCCACTGTCCTCTCTCTCTCTCTGGTTTCTGACTCTATCCACTGTCCTCTCTCTCTCCCTGGTTTCTGACTCTATCCACTGTCCTCTCTCTCCCTGGTTTCTGACTCTATCCACTGTCCTCTCTCTCTCCCTGGTTTCAGACTCTATCCACTGTCCTCTCTCTCTCCCTGGTTTCTGACTCTATCCACTGTCCTCTCTCTGCATTAAAGGCATGAAAAGCCCAAAATAAATCTTAAAAAAAAAAAAAAAAGAAATCAGAGAGTTGGGGAACAACACGCAGCAAAGGCCTAAGGTCAAATCCAAACCCGGACTGCCCGCTTTGAGGACTGTAGCCTCCGTACATGGGGCGTGCAAAGTAACCACTAGTCTATTTGAATGTCTTTCTAATAAAACATTTCATTTTTAAAACATACTAATAGAGATTATTTTCTCTGTATCTGTAGTTTATATTTAAAAAAACAACCTTGTGGTGTGTTTGATCCTCGTTATTGTTCTGATCACTCAAAAAACCTAGTGTCCTTCAACGCACCATCACTCATTAATCTAAATCAGATCTGCACGACGGCTCAGTAAATTAAAAAAACTTCACTTTGCATGAAAACAATTTAACATCTTAACATTTGAAAGGCACGTTACCCGAACAGGCTGCATTCATCCTTGTTTGTTTTAATCCAACCCTTCAACATTTCATTTCGCACTGCATTGTGGGAGTTAAAATACAACTCATTTCCAAACCAAACGCATCCAAACCATACTGCACAAAACCCCGAAGTTAGTATCCATGCTGAAATGTTCAGTCTGCTGACCACAGAACGACCACAAGGGTTCAGACTACTGAAGATACGCACTGCATACTGAACTGTGGCGTTTGAAGAGGGCCCACCTGTACTGCTTTACATTCTGTGTGCTCAGGTGTGATGGATGACAGGTGTGAAGAAAAGGTGTACTGTTCCTTTAAGAGGCGTTTGCAAGACAGAACGGCTCAACAGTTTTTGGCACTTTTTGTGTTTAAATCAGAAACTGACACATAAAAAAAAGATACAGAATTAAAAACTGATACATTCATCGGACACATACTAAACACACACACACGCACAGGTGAGTGTGTCACCTGAACATCAGTGTGATGACATCATCGTGTGTTTGATCTCTGCTCATTAAAATAAAGCTACATTCACAAAATAATAGTATTTTTTTTTTACCAACTTCATGTGGACAGTTTTATAAACTTTGGTCATAAAAATATCACATTATTTTTTTAATAAACAGGAAGTGGATTAAATCATAAAACGCCTGATGATGGGTGACGTCCAGCTGTGTGTGTGTGTGTGTGTGTGTGTGTGTGTGTGTGTGTGTGTGTGTGTGTGTGTGTGTGTGTGTGTGTGTGTGTGTGTCTGTGTGTGTGTGTGTGTGTGTTCATCAGTCCTCTTTTGATTGGTGGACGTCCAGACTGACGACCTGCAGCTCCGTCAAGTTACTGCTGCCGCTCTGCTGACTGATCACCATCTGAAACACACACACACACACACACACACACACGTCAGAACAAGGTTACAGCCTATTAAGTACTTGTGTTTGTGTGTGTGTGTGTGTGTGTGTGTGTGTGTGTGTGTGTGTGTGTGTGTGTGTGTGTGTGTGTGTGTGTGTGTGTGTGTGTGTGTGTGTGTGTGTGTGTGTGTGTGTGTGTGTGTGTGTGTACCGGGTGCAGCTGCACCGCAGACATCGGGATCTGGGTGGCGACAGGCGGCAGAGAGGTGAGAAACACCTGCGGGAGAGAACCTGCACACACACTTTTTGTTAAACACACACGCTCACACACTTTGTCATAATTTAATCATGCTGTGGTATCCATGGTAACAAGCACATACCGGGGTCATGTTGCTGGGCGTGTCCTGTGGAGGGGAAGGTGTTGAGCAAGGTGAGGCTTCCGTCGCCCAGAGAGGATGTGGGCGTGGCATACATGACCGTATGACCGCCGGGGTACATCATGTGACCTGCGACTGAGGAGGCGGAGGTGGTGATGATGGAGGCTGCAGAGAGACGGACAGGGAACACACGTTTAGTACGGGGCTAACCGGGGATTGACAAGAAGCTACCATGGCAACCTTAAAATTGACTGTTCAGTTGAAAATGATATTCTGAAGAGTATGCTGTTGGCTGTTATTTCAAAAAAAAGGAAGTGACCATATTTGGACATGTCACACCACTATGACACAAAGCAGTGAGTGACATCACAATGTGCAGGTTCAACACACCCGGGACTCTGTTTGTTGTACCTGCGGAGGAGGCGGGGCTGTGGGTGTCTGAGCTGCTCTGCACCTGGATGGTCTGTAGCTGCTGAGAGACTCCACCTGGTGATGACATCACAGGTAAGCTTTATGACATCATGAGTTAAATCAACTTCACTGCCACATTCAAAATAAACACACACACGCACGCACGCACAGACACACACACACACACACACACACACACGCTGACCTGACAGTGACACGGTGGTGGGGAGGCGGAGCAGCGTGGTCTGCTGTGTGGGTGAGGAGTGCAGTGGGGCCATTGAGCCCTGCAGCTGGCTGAGGGGGATGGTGTGTGTGCCGGGGGGCAGAGTGGCACCTGTAGACAGGTGAGGAGGGGGCGGGCCACAGAAAGGGTTAGCTGCTAACACACTGAACAGCAGGAAGCAGAGTGCAGGAAGTTGAGCGTGAAGTCTGCTGATCATGTGACATCATCATAATGAGATGGAAGCAGGTGACAGGAAGCCCCGCCTACTTACCTGACATCAAGGTGAGGCTTCCAGGAAGCATGATGCCAGCCGAAGTCTTCAGCACGGTGCCGTTGGTGGAGGAGGGCGGCTGCCAAGAGGGGGCGCTGGTCTGCAACTGCAGGGACACCGAGGAGGAGGAGGAGGAGGAGGAGGGGGGCAGGGCCTGCGTGTTGCCCGTGGACAAAGTGAACGCTGGTTTGTTCAGATCCTGCAGGGGGGGAGACAGACAGGTGGGCGGGGCTTAAACAGCTGAAAAACTGTTGCAGCGCCCCCTGCAGACATCTGCATGTACGACATACTGTGTGAGAAAGAGGCGTTACCTTGGCAACCTCAGGGCAGCCGTCAGCCTCAGAAACCTGGTAGGTGAGGTCGGTCTCCTCGAAGCCCGTGGCGCTCATCCTCTGGTCGGAGGAGGGGTCTGAGCGTGGCGGGGAGTCGGGGGAGTTTAGGCAGGTCTGGATCAGAGCTTTGCCGGTCTCTGACGTGATCATCGGCTGCAGCTTCCTCGTAGCAAACGTGTACACGTGACCCGTCTCACTGGCAACCAGCAGCAACACCTGAGTGCCCGTCAGCGTGGACAGCTCGTATGCCTGCGGGGGGGCGGAGTCACATGAGGGGGGCGGAGTCACATGAGTTTAAGTTTGTTTTACTTGTTTTTTCTCATAATTCATTCTTTAACAAACATCCTGACTGTGTTTATGACCTGTCAGGATCAGGACCAGGTCTCAGTCTGAAGACCTGTTAGGATCAGTACCAGGTCTCAGTCTGAAGACCTGTTAGGATCAGTACCAGGTCTCAGTCTGATGACCTGTCAGGATCAGGACCAGGTCTCAGTCTGATGACCTGTTAGGATCAGTACCAGGTCTCAGTCTGATGACCTGTCAGGATCAGGACCAGGTCTCAGTCTGATGACCTGTCAGGATCAGAACCAGGTCTCAGTCTGAAGACCTGTTAGGATCAGTACCAGGTCTCAGTCTGATGACCTGTTAGGATCAGTACCAGGTCTCAGTCTGATGACCTGTTAGGATCAGTACCAGGTCTCAGTCTGATGACCTGTCAGGATCAGGACCAGGTCTCAGTCTGATGACCTGTTAGGATCAGTACCAGGTCTCAGTCTGATGACCTGTCAGGATCAGGACCAGGTCTCAGTCTGATGACCTGTCAGGATCAGAACCAGGTCTCAGTCTGATGACCTGTCAGGATCAGGACCAGGTCCCAGTCTGATGACCTGTCAGGATCAGGACCAGGTCTCAGTCTGATGACCTGTTAGCTAGGATCAGTACCAGGTCTCAATCTGATGACCTGTTAGGATCAGGACCAGGTCTCAGTCTGATGACCTGTTAGCTAGGATCAGTACCAGGTCTCAGTCTGATGACCTGTTAGCTAGGATCAGGACCAGGTCTCAGTCTGATGACCTGTCAGGATCAGGACCAGGTCTCAGTCTGATGACCTGTTAGCTAGGATCAGTACCAGGTCTCAGTCTGAAGACCTGTTAGCTAAGATCAGTACCAGGTCCCAGTCTGAAGACCTGTTAGCTAGGATCAGCACCAGGTCTCAGTCTGATGACCTGTTAGCTAGGATCAGTACCAGGTCTCAGTCTGAAGACCTGTTAGCTAGGATCAGTACCAGGTCTCAGTCTGAAGACCGGTTAGCTAGGATCAGGACCAGGTCTCAGTCTGATGACCTGTTAGCTAGGATCAGTACCAGGTCTCAGTCTGATGACCTGTTAGCTAGGATCAGTACCAGGTCTCAGTCTGAT
The DNA here is from genome assembly GCF_963930695.1 of Labrus bergylta. NCBI lineage: Eukaryota > Metazoa > Chordata > Actinopteri > Labriformes > Labridae > Labrus > Labrus bergylta. Next base: position 37,082,272 of record NC_089195.1, read on the forward strand.
GACCTGTTAGGATCAGTACCAGGTCTCAGTCTGATGACCTGTTAGGATCAGTACCAGGTCTCAGTCTGATAACCTGTTAGCTAGGATCAGGACCAGGTCCCAGTCTGAAGACCGGTTAGCTAGGATCAGTACCAGGTCTCAGTCTGAAGACCGGTTAGCTAGGATCAGTACCAGGTCTCAGTCTGATGACCTGTTAGGATCAGTACCAGGTCTCAGTCTGATGACCTGTTAGGATCAGGACCAGGTCTCAGTCTGATGACCTGTTAGGATAAGGACCAGGTCTCAGTCTGATGACCTGTCAGGATCAGTACCAGGTCTCAGTCTGAAGACCTGTCAGGATCAGGACCAGGTCCCAGTCTGAAGACCTGTTAGGATCAGGACCAGGTCTCAGTCTGATGACCTGTTAGGATCAGGACCAGGTCCCAGTCTGAAGACCTGTTAGCTAGGATCAGGACCAGGTCCCAGTCTGATGACCTGTCAGGATCAGTACCAGGTCTCAGTCTGAAGACCTGTTAGGATCAGGACCAGGTCTCAGTCTGATGACCTGTTAGCTAGGATCAGGACCAGGTCCCAGTCTGATGACCTGTTAGGATCAGAACCAGGTCTCAGTCTGATGACCTATTAGGATCAGAACCAGGTCTCAGTCTGATGACCTGTTAGGATCAGGACCAGGTCTCAGTCTGAAGACCTGTTAGGATCAGGACCAGGTCTCAGTCTGATGACCTGTTAGCTAGGATCAGTACCAGGTCTCAGTCTGATGACCTGTTAGCTAGGATCAGGACCAGGTCTCAGTCTGATGACCTGTTAGGATCAGGACCAGGTCTCAGTCTGATGACCTGTTAGCTAGGATCAGGACCAGGTCTCAGTCTGATGACCTGTCAGGATCAGGACCAGGTCTCAGTCTGATGACCTGTTAGCTAGGATCAGTACCAGGTCTCAGTCTGATGACCTGTTAGTTAGGATCAGTACCAGGTCTCAGTCTGAAGACCAGTTAGCTAGGATCAGTACCAGGTCTCAGTCTGATGACCTGTTAGGATCAGTACCAGGTCTCAGTCTGATGACCTGTTAGGATCAGGACCAGGTCTCAGTCTGATGACCTGTCAGGATCAGTACCAGGTCTCAGTCTGAAGACCTGTCAGGATCAGGACCAGGTCCCAGTCTGAAGACCTGTTAGGATCAGGACCAGGTCTCAGTCTGATGACCTGTTAGGATCAGGACCAGGTCCCAGTCTGAAGACCTGTTAGCTAGGATCAGGACCAGGTCCCAGTCTGATGACCTGTCAGGATCAGTACCAGGTCTCAGTCTGAAGACCTGTTAGGATCAGAACCAGGTCTCAGTCTGATGACCTGTTAGGATCAGAACCAGGTCTCAGTCTGATGACCTGTTAGGATCAGAACCAGGTCTCAGTCTGATGACCTGTTAGGATCAGAACCAGGTCTCAGTCTGATGACCTGTTAGGATCAGGACCAGGTCTCAGTCTGAAGACCTGTTAGGATCAGGACCAGGTCTCAGTCTGATGACCTGTTAGCTAGGATCAGTACCAGGTCTCAGTCTGATGACCTGTTAGCTAGGATCAGGACCAGGTCTCAGTCTGATGACCTGTCAGGATCAGGACCAGGTCTCAGTCTGATGACCTGTTAGCTAGGATCAGGACCAGGTCTCAGTCTGATGACCTGTCAGGATCAGGACCAGGTCTCAGTCTGATGACCTGTTAGCTAGGATCAGTACCAGGTCTCAGTCTGAAGACCTGTCAGGATCAGGACCAGGTCTCAGTCTGATGACCTGTTAGCTAGGATCAGTACCAGGTCTCAGTCTGAAGACCTGTTAGCTAGGATCAGTACCAGGTCCCAGTCTGAAGACCTGTTAGCTAGGATCAGCACCAGGTCTCAGTCTGATGACCTGTTAGCTAGGATCAGTACCAGGTCTCAGTCTGAAGACCTGTTAGGATCAGGACCAGGTCTCAGTCTGAAGACCTGTTAGGATCAGTACCAGGTCTCAGTCTGATGACCTGTTAGTTAGGATCAGTACCAGGTCTCAGTCTGAAGACCGGTTAGCTAGGATCAGTACCAGGTCTCAGTCTGATGACCTGTTAGGATCAGGACCAGGTCTCAGTCTGATGACCTGTCAGGATCAGTACCAGGTCTCAGTCTGAAGACCTGTCAGGATCAGGACCAGGTCCCAGTCTGAAGACCTGTTAGGATCAGGACCAGGTCTCAGTCTGATGACCGGTTAGGATCAGGACCAGGTCCCAGTCTGAAGACCTGTTAGCTAGGATCAGGACCAGGTCCCAGTCTGATGACCTGTCAGGATCAGTACCAGGTCTCAGTCTGAAGACCTGTTAGGATCAGAACCAGGTCTCAGTCTGATGACCTGTTAGGATCAGAACCAGGTCTCAGTCTGATGACCTGTTAGGATCAGAACCAGGTCTCAGTCTGATGACCTGTTAGGATCAGAACCAGGTCTCAGTCTGATGACCTGTTAGGATCAGGACCAGGTCTCAGTCTGAAGACCTGTTAGGATCAGGACCAGGTCTCAGTCTGATGACCTGTTAGCTAGGATCAGTACCAGGTCTCAGTCTGATGACCTGTTAGCTAGGATCAGGACCAGGTCTCAGTCTGATGACCTGTCAGGATCAGGACCAGGTCTCAGTCTGATGACCTGTTAGCTAGGATCAGGACCAGGTCTCAGTCTGATGACCTGTCAGGATCAGGACCAGGTCTCAGTCTGATGACCTGTTAGCTAGGATCAGTACCAGGTCTCAGTCTGAAGACCTGTCAGGATCAGGACCAGGTCTCAGTCTGATGACCTGTTAGCTAGGATCAGGACCAGGTCTCAGTCTGATGACCTGTCAGGATCAGGACCAGGTCTCAGTCTGATGACCTGTCAGGATCAGGACCAGGTCTCAGTCTGATGACCTGTTAGTTAGGATCAGTACCAGGTCTCAGTCTGAAGACCTGTTAGCTAGGATCAGTACCAGGTCCCAGTCTGAAGACCTGTTAGCTAGGATCAGCACCAGGTCTCAGTCTGATGACCTGTTAGCTAGGATCAGTACCAGGTCTCAGCCTGAAGACCTGTTAGGATCAGGACCAGGTCTCTGTCTGAAGACCTGTCAGGATCAGGACCAGGTCTCAGTCTGATGACCTGTTAGCTAGGATCAGGACCAGGTCTCAGTCTGATGACCTGTCAGGATCAGGACCAGGTCTCAGTCTGATGACCTGTTAGCTAGGATCAGGACCAGGTCTCAGTCTGATGACCTGTCAGGATCAGGACCAGGTCTCAGTCTGATGACCTGTTAGTTAGGATCAGTACCAGGTCTCAGTCTGAAGACCTGTTAGCTAGGATCAGTACCAGGTCCCAGTCTGAAGACCTGTTAGCTAGGATCAGCACCAGGTCTCAGTCTGATGACCTGTTAGCTAGGATCAGTACCAGGTCTCAGTCTGAAGACCTGTTAGGATCAGGACCAGGTCTCAGTCTGAAGACCTGTTAGGATCAGGACCAGGTCTCAGTCTGAAGACCTGTTAGGATCAGTACCAGGTCTCAGTCTGAAGACCTGTTAGCTAGGATCAGGACCAGGTCCCAGTCTGAAGACCTGTTAGGATCAGGACCAGGTCTCAGTCTGAAGACCTGTTAGGATCAGTACCAGGTCTCAGTCTGAAGACCTGTTAGCTAGGATCAGGACCAGGTCCCAGTCTGATGACCTGTTAGGATCAGGACCAGGTCCCAGTCTGAAGACCTGTTAGGATCAGGACCAGGTCTCAGTCTGAAGACCTGTTAGGATCAGGACCAGGTCTCAGTCTGACTCTTGTATATAACTATATTTCTTTAGAAAGTTCTGTTGTATGTCATTATCTGTAAACCCTCTTGTCTGTGTACCTGTCCAGGTGAGCTCACCTTCTTCATGATACCTGTCTTCCTCTTGCTGAACGTGGTGTATCTCCTCAGTTTGTTGTCAATGAACTCCATCTTGATTTTCACTCTCCCTCTGGTTTTCTTCCCGGGTTTGGCCCCTGGTACCCCGGGGCTGAGCCCGCAGTAAGCCCCGCTGTGGCCCCCGGAGGAGCCGGCTGACTGCCGCCCGACCTCCCTCTCCCTCCTCTCCCGCTTCACCCCCCTCCTGTCCCCACCGGAGCCCACCGTGTCCTCATCGTCTCCGGATTCAGAGTCTGGTTCGGAGCCGCTGTAGACCACCTCGGTGCTGAATTCCCGTTCCTCGAACCGGTCCTCCTCGGTCCCGGAGGCTGTGTGAGGTCCGGACGTCAGCCCGGAGCCGGTTCTGCTACTCATTCCAGCGCCGCTCCCCAATAGCATCCCCCGCTGGTCCCTCCTCCACCCGGCGGGTCACAGCTCTCACACTCCTCCGCTGATAGGTGCCTCCTCTCCGGGTACAGGCAGCTAGCTGCCCCGCTAGCTGCACGGCTAGCTGCGCTTTACTGGCTAACGACGGCTTCAGTTAGCATTAGTTAGCGGTTACTTTAGCAACAAGTAGAGCCATCAGTCCGTGAGAAAGTCCGTCAAAACACCGGGAGATGAGGTGGAGCGGCGGGAGGAGCTCAGCGGGAGAACCGGGAGATCTTTTCCCAATACATAAAATCAGATTATTAATAAAAAAGAGAATAAAGTTTAAAGTTTCTGTACAGTAATGAGGGAGGCCCGGCCCACTAACACACTCCGCTCCACATAAGGAAATGACGAGCAGCACCCCGCAGTATCCGTCCGCCGAGGAATGTAGTTCTACAGACTTAAAGGATTACATTCCCCCACATTGTTTAAAATATCTCACCTGTTATCAGACACGTTACGTTACTCAATTCTGCACGGTTTATGATCCAACATTAACGGAGGTAACGGTGACTGTGCGGAGGGATACCTCAAGGCGACGTGTTGTTTCGAACGTGTAGGGAACTACTTCTCTCCATATAAAGAAGCCTGTTTCCTTATATGGCGTGGACGCTCCTTATATGGTAATTTAGAACTTCAGACCGAAAAACTACAGACATGTGTAGAGAAGTTTTTACTGTATTTCTTTGTCATTTAATTGTTTAATTATAAATAGTGAATTAGTTCTCCGCTGTTTTAAGTTAATAATGAATTAACCTTCTTTGCTGTACTACGAAATTATTTAAATATGGTGCATTTTTTACTCTGACTGTGGCTGTGAGTGGTGGTCAGTGTGCCAGCCCTGTGATTGACAGGTGATCAGTCCAGGTGTAACCCTGTCCCTCGACCAATCGCAGCTGAGATGACGTTGGCGTATAGATAATGGATTTATGTCAGTAAAAGTAGAAATACTGGTTTAAGTTAAATGCATTAAAAAGTATAAAAATACAAAATACATAATTTTAAAGGTCACATTCTGTAAAATCCTCTTCTCCATGTTCCTCTAACTCTAACATGTGTCTCTAGTCCGTCTACAAACCCCCCAATGATGAGAAAAGTCCATCCTCTCCGTCTTCTGCCTGCTCCACTTTTCAGAAAATGTGTGCTCAAAGAGGCCGTTTGGAGATTTTCCCTTCATGACATCACAAAGGGCAGTAGCCCCTCCCCCAGGTGGGTGACACTCCTACAGCTAGGTGTTTGTTCTGCCCTCTGAGTCTGCCTTCTCACCGTAAACAATAGGACATGGAGCGAGAAAGACCGAGTACACCCAAGCCCTTCCAGAGAGGGGGCGTGGTCAGACACAGCTCATTTACATATTTAAAGGTACAGACACAGAAACAGCCTGTTCTGAGCAGGGCTGAAATAGAGGGATTTATAGACATGATCAAATACAGGATCAGAGTGGATTTAGAACAAGAAACTTCACACACATGTTGAAGAGGAGCTCTGAGACTTATTTAAACTGAAGAAGAGTTCAAACAGCAGGCAGGATGATGTTATGTAAGTTAAATGTGACTGAGTTTTATTGATTTTTATTGAACATCTTGTTTAAATGTAAATAACTCATGTTAGCTCATAGCTCATGTTTGAGCTCAATAAATAACTGATGTAAATGATAAAAGGAGCTGCTGACGGTTAAACAAAGAGGACGTTTCAAAACAAGTTTAAAGAGGAACACACAGCGTGACGCCTCGACAGACAAACACCACTTAATCAATCAATCAATCAATCAATTAATTAATTAGTGAGTAGCTGTTGTTTGTTAGGATGTTTGCAGCTTAGTGCTTCAGACTCCTAGGACAAAGTAAAATAACTTTATATATCAAAGTACTGCATTCAAAAGTACTTCTTTTGTTTTACTCTCATGAGTGTTGTTTATCACATAATCATAAAATAAGCCAATCAGAGCCCTGGTTTTCTGGGTGTGACCTCTGACACCTGGCCTGCATCCAGTCCTGTACTGATCTGGGATCAGGATCAGGGTTTAAATTTATCTCAGATTAACTTGTAGCTCCTCCGAGGACGACTCGGCGATGCGCTCAGTCTGCAGCATGTCGGCCTCTGCAGCAGGGGGGGGTGTCCCCTGGAGGAACAACAGCTTCATACTGGGGGGGAGCCGGGACCCTCCTCTGTCCGACCAGGGGGAGACCATCATTGGAGTGTACCTGCTAGTGCTAGGTGAGCGCACACACACACACACACACACACAAACAGGGTTCACAGAGGTTTATTAGGACACAATAACAGTTCAGTTCTTAAAGTTTACAAACTGCTCCTTTAAACTAAAAACCTCGTATCTCCTGTTTTTAACTGTAGTAAACTTGAAGGAGCACTTTGGAGTTTTGGTAGAGAAATGTGAAAGTTGCAGAAATTTACAGATTCTGTGGTTTATGTTTATAACGCTTTACACAAACTGTCTTCAGAGGAGAGTTTGGTCCTGTTTGAAGATAAAATTCTACGTGGGAAGTTATGGTGGGGGGGCGGGCAACAGTGAAACCCTAACTGTCGCTTTTTAGCTCCAAAAAGTGCTCAGGGACCCGTTTTTTCCTTTGAATAAAATTTGTGTATTTAGTTCAGAAAATATAGCAAATAAATTGTTTCACTTCTCCAACTTTCAAATTCCATACCACATCTACAAAGTGCACCTTTAAGTAAATCAGAGCACATTCAAAATAAAGGACGGGGTTAGAGATATTTTCATTAACCCTTTAATTAATCATAGAGTTTAAATTGTAGAGATGAAGACGATATGTTGATATCAAAATGGAAAGTTCCAAAATTAAGTTAAAATTTTGTCGGTAATAATGAGTCAAGATCGTAAAATGTAAATGTCTAAAGCCCAGTGGTGTCTTGGTCGCTGAAGAAGCAGGTATATACTCTTAATTTTCCCCCTAAATGTTTTTTGAGGTGACCCGTCCAGCAGAGGAAAAACGGCCTTATAAACTGACATGTGAGACTCATGCACATTCAGTTAGTATACTCGTCAATAAGAGACGGAGTTAGAGGGTCATCCCGTCACCATCCTAGCAAAAAAATGCTGCAAACTACTAAATATTGTTAATCAATCTATGGTGTGAATCAGAAGAGATTTAGAAGTGGGTATACTCCGTACTGCGTATACCTGCATATACCTGCATATACCTGCATATACCTGCACTACACTGATAAAGTCAGGTAGAAATGTGAAATAAAAAGAAGAAATGTGTAAAATTATTAAAATAAAGGAGTGAATCCAACAGGTAGAGAACAATGGCCGTTGGTTGTTGGAGAGATGGGTCTACTCAGGTATGTTTACTCTGTCACCTTCTCACCTGTAAATCCAGTGTGATGGCTGAGCGTCAGCATTAACTCAGGTGAACTCACTCTCGGCCGCTTTGCACAAACACACCTGATTACTGACGGAATAAAAAGGGCAGCTCACCTTCAATCTTTGTACTGTACCTGTAAACACATACTTGTAGACAAGTACCTGTAAATGTGTACCTATAGATGTGTACCTGTAAATGTGTACCTGTAGATGTGCACCTGTAGATGTGCAGCTGTAGATGTGTACCTGTAGATGTGTACCTGTAAATGTGTACCTGTAGATGTGTACCTGTAAATGTGTACCTGTAAATGTGTACCTGTAGATGTGTACCTGTAAATGTGTACCTGTAGATGTGTACTTGTAGATGTGTACCTGTACACAAGTACCTGTAAATGTGTACCCATAGATGTGTACCTGTAAATGTGTACCTGTAGATGTGTACCTGCAGACTTTTACCTGTAGACTTTTTATCTGTAGATGTGTATCTGTAAACACATACCTGTTGACAAATACCTGTAAATGTGTACCTGTAGATGTGTACCTGTAAATGTGTACCTGTAGATGTGTACCTGTAGACTTTTACCTGTAGATGTGTATCTGTAAACACATACCTGTTGACAAGTACCTGTAAATGTGTACCTGTAGATGTGTACCTGTAGACAAGTACCTGTAAATGTGTACCTATAGATGTGTACCTGTAAATGTGTACCTGTAGATGTGTACTTGTAGACTTTTACCTGTAGATGTGTACCTGTAGACTTTTACCTGTAGATGTGTACCTGTAGATGTGTACCTGTAGACTTTTACCTGTAGATGTGTACCTGTAGATGTGTACCTGTAGACTTTTACCTGTAGATGTGTACCTGTAAATGTGTACCTGTAAACTTTTACCTGTAGATGTGGACCTGTAGACTTCTACCTGTAGATGTGAACCTGTAAATCTGTACCTGTAGATGTGTACCTGTAAATCTGTACCTGTAGATGTGTACCTGTAGATGTGTACCTGTAAATGTGTACCTGTAAATGTGTACCTGAAGATTTGTACCTGTAGATGTGTACCTGAAGATGTGTACCTGTAAAAGTGTACCTGTAGATGTGTACCTGTAGATGTGCACCTGTAGATGTGTACCTGTAAATGTGTACCTGTAGATGTGTACCTGTAGATGTGTACCTGTAAAAGTGTACCTGTAGATGTGTACCTGTAAATGTGTACCTGTAGATGTGTACCTGTAGATGTGTACCTGTAAATGTGTATCTGTAAACACATACCTGTTGACAAGTACCTGTAAATGTGTACCTGTAGATGTGTACCTGTAAATGTGTACCTGTAGATGTGTACCTGTAAATGTGTACCTGTAAATGTGTACCTGTAGATGTGTACCTGTAAATGTGTACCTGTAGATGTGTACCTGTAAATGTGTACCTGTAAATGTGTACCTGTAGATGTGTACCTGTAAATGTGTACCTGTAGATGTGTACCTGTAGACTTTTACCTATAGATGTGTATCTGTAAACACATACCTGTTGACAAGTACCTGTAAATGTGTACCTGTAGATGTGTACCTGTAGACGTGTACCTGCAGATGTGTACCTGTAGATGTGTACCTGTAGACAAGTACCTGTAAATGTGTACCTGTAGATGTGTACCTGTAGACGTGTACCTGCAGATGTGTACCTGTAGATGTGTACCTGTAGACAAGTACCTGTAAATGTGTACCTGTAGATGTGTACCTGTAGACTTTACCTGTAGATGTGTACCTGTAGACTTTTACCTGTAAATGTGTACCTGTAAACTTTTACCTGTAGATGTGTACCTGTAAATGTGTACCTGTAGATGTGTACCTGTAAATGTGTACCTGTAGATGTGTACCTGTAGACTTTTACCTATAGATGTGTATCTGTAAACACATACCTGTTGACAAGTACCTGTAAATGTGTACCTGTAGATGTGTACCTGTAGACGTGTACCTGCAGATGTGTACCTGTAGATGTGTACCTGTAGACAAGTACCTGTAAATGTGTACCTGTAAATGTGTACCTGTAGAGTTTTACCTGTAGATGTGTACCTGTAGACTTTTACCTGTAGATGTGTACCTGTAGACGTTTACCTGTAAATGTGTACCTGTAAACTTTTACCTGTAGATGTGTACCTGTAGACTTCTACCTGTAGATGTGCACCTGTAGATGTGCAGCTGTAGATGTGTACCTGTAGATGTGTACCTGTAAATGTGTACCTGTAGATGTGTACCTGTAGATGTGCAGCTGTAGATGTGTACCTGTAAATGTGTACCTGTAGATGTGTACCTGTAAATGTGTACCTGTAAACTTTTACCTGTAGATGTGTACCTGTAGACTTCTACCTGTAGATGTGCACCTGTAGATGTGCACCTGTAGATGTGCAGCTGTAGACGTGTACCTGTAGATGTGTACCTGTAAATGTGTACCTGTAGATGTGTACCTGTAGATGTGCAGCTGTAGATGTGTACCTGTAAATGTGTACCTGTAGATGTGTACCTGTAAAAGTGTACCTGTAAACCTTTACCTGTAGATGTGTACCTGTAGACTTCTACCTGTAGATGTGCACCTGTAGATGTGCACCTGTAGATGTGCAGCTGTAGATGTGTACCTGTAAATGTGTACCTGTAGATGTGTACCTGTAAATGTGTACCTGTAGATGTGTACCTGTAGATGTGCACCTGTAAATGTGTACCTGTAGATGTGTACCTCAAACCTGTCCGTGGTGATTTCAGGTTGGTTGTCCTGGTTCGGAAACAGCATCGTCCTCTTCGTGTTGTACAGACAGAGAGCCACGCTGCAGCCCACAGATTACCTGACCTTTAACCTGGCCGTGTCTGACGCCAGCATCTCCGTGTTCGGATACTCCAGAGGGATCATTGAGATCTTCAACGTCTTCCAGGACAGCGGCTTCCTCATCGCATCCATCTGGACCTGCCAGGTACACCTGAGACTCACATTCAAGACACCTCAGACACACCTGAGACACCCTTTAGACCAACACCTGAGACACCCTTTAGACCAACACCTGAGACACACCTGAGACACCCTTTAGACCCACACCTGAGGCTCACCTGAGACACCCTTTAGACCCACACCTGAGACTCACCTGAGACACCCTTTAGACCCACACCTGAGACTCACCTGAGACACCCTTTAGACCAACACCTGAGACACACCTGAGACACCCTTTAGACCCACACCTGAGACACACCTGAGACACCCTTCAGACCCACACCTGAGACACCCTTTAGACCAACACCTGAGACACACCTGAGACACCCTTTAGACCAACACCTGAGACACACCTGAGACACACCTGAGACACCCTTTAGACCAACACCTGAGACACACCTGAGACATCCTTTAGACCAACGCCTGAGACACCCTTTAGACCAACACCTGAGACACACCTGAGACACCCTTTAGACCCACACTTGAGACACACCTGAGACACACCTGGGACACACTTTAGACCCACACCTGAGACACACCTGAGACACCCTTTAGACCAACACCTGAGACACACCTGAGACACACCTGAGACACCCTTTAGACCCACACCTGAGACTCACCTGAGACACCCTTTAGACCCACACCTGAGACTCACCTGAGACACCCTTTAGACCAACACCTGAGACACACCTGAGACACCCTTTAGACCCACACCTGAGACACCCTTTACACCAACACCTGAGACTCACCTGAGACACCCTTTAGACCAACACCTGAGACACACTTGAGACACCCTTTAGACCAACACCTGAGACACCCTTTAGACCAACACCTGAGACACACCTGAGACTCACCTGAGACACCCTTTAGACCCACACCTGAGACACCCTTTAGACCAACACCTGAGACACACCTGAGACACCCTTTACACCCACACCTGAGACACACCTGAGACACCCTTTAGACCCACACCTGAGACACCCTTTAGACCAACACCTGAGACACACCTGAGACACCCTTTAGACCCACACCTGAGACTCACCTGAGACACCCTTTAGACCCACACCTGAGACTCACCTGAGACACCCTTTAGACCCACACCTGAGACTCACCTGAGACACCCTTTAGACCAACACCTGAGACACACCTGAGACACCCTTTAGACCCACACCTGAGACACCCTTTACACCAACACCTGAGACTCACCTGAGACACCCTTTAGACCCACACCTGAGACACACCTGAGACACCCTTTAGACCAACACCTGAGACACCCTTTAGACCAACACCTGAGACACACCTGAGACTCACCTGAGACACCCTTTAGACCCACACCTGAGACACCCTTTAGACCCACACCTGAAGCTTACCTGAGACACCCTTTAGACCAACACCTGAGACTCACCTGAGACACCCTTTAGACCCACACTTGAGACACACCTGAGACACACCTGGGACACACTTTAGACCCACACCTGAGACACACCTGAGACACCCTTTAGACCCACACCTGAGACACCCTTTACACCCACACCTGAGACACACCTGAGACACCCTTTAGACCCACACCTGAGACACCCTTTAGACCAACACCTGAGACACACCTGAGACAGCCTTTAGACCCACACTTGAGACTCACCTGAGACACCCTTTAGACCCACACCTGAGACTCACCTGAGACACCCTTTAGACCAACACCTGAGACACACCTGAGACACCCTTTAGACCCACACCTGAGACACCCTTTAGACCAACACCTGAGACACACCTGAGACACCCTTTAGACCAACACCTGAGACACCCTTTAGACCAACACCTGAGACACACCTGAGACACACCTGAGACACCCTTTAGACCCACACCTGAGACTCACCTGAGACACCCTTTAGACCAACACCTGAGACACACCTGAGACACCCTTTAGACCAACACCTGAGACACACCTGAGACACACCTGAGACACCCTTTAGACCCACACCTGAGACTCACCTGAGACACCCTTTAGACCAACACCTGAGACACACCTGAGACACCCTTTAGACCAACACCTGAGACACCCTTTAGACCAACACATGAGACACACCTGAGACACCCTTTAGAACCACACCTGAGACACACCTGAGACACCCTTTAGACCCACACCTGAGACACCCTTTAGACCAACACCTGAGACACACCTGAGACACCCTTTAGACCAACACCTGAGACACACCTGAGACACCCTTTAGACCCACACCTGAGACTCACCTGAGACACCCTTTAGACCCACACCTGAGACTCACCTGAGACACCCTTTAGACCAACACCTGAGACACACCTGAGACACCCTTTAGACCCACACCTGAGACACCCTTTAGACCAACACCTGAGACACACCTGAGACACCCTTTAGACCAAGACCTGAGACACACCTGAGACTCACCTGAGACACCCTTTAGACCCACAACTGAGACACCCTTTAGATCCACACCTGAAGCTTACCTGAGACACCCTTTAGACCAACACCTGAGACTCACCTGAGACACCCTTTAGACCCACACCTGAGGCTCACCTGAGACACCCTTTAGACCAACACCTGAGACTCACCTGAGACACCCTTTAGACCAACACCTGAGACACACCTGAGACTCAACTGAGACACCCTTTAGACCCACACCTGAGACACACCTGAGACACCCTTTAGACCAACACCTAAGACACACCTGAGACACCCTTTAGACCCACACCTGAGACTCACCTGAGACACCCTTTAGACCAACACCTAAGACTCACCTGAGACACCCTTTAAACCAACACCTGAGACTCACCTTTGATTCACCTGAGAATAATCTAACACTCTCCTTTAGCTGCCATAAGTGACAGTAGACACAGAGTTTGAGGAGGCGGAGCTTGAACTGTGACACACCTGTAACCTGTGATGTTTGCGTCCTGCAGGTAGACGGTTTCTTCACGCTGATATTCGGTCTGAGCAGCATCAACACTCTGACGGTGATCAGCATCACGCGCTACATCAAAGGATGTCACCCCAACAAAGGTGAGTCAGCAACTCGACTTCCTGAAACCACACCTGTTCAACTTTAGCGTGCTGCGTTCGAGGTCCAGTCAGTTTGCCGGGACACTTTGGTGTGGCTGTATGTCAGTTAAGTTCAGGAACAATCATGGCTAAAATAATGATCACCTGGATATGACTCCTCCCCCTGTGTGACATCACTCTATATAACCCCGTTATTAACCCTTTAACTCAAACAGCTGAGTGATGGACTGATCTGAGAAACAACCTCGTGTTGTGTTTCAGCCCATCACATCACCCGGGTCAGCGTGTCCATCTGTCTACTGCTCATCTGGATCACAGCTGGATTCTGGTCTGGAGCCCCCCTGCTGGGCTGGGGCAGCTACAAAGGTTAGCGTCAAACACATCTCTTTATGATCTTTTCACATGAGAAGACGTGCGTTCAGAGGCTTTTCTCTTGGCAAATCTTTTTTTATAAGAGGAGACGAATGAGTCTAACGATAAGGGCAAGAAAACCCCTCACACCGTCTGACTTTCACAAAAACAAAAACAACAAACTTAAACTGTGCAGGAGATGGCCTGCAACTCCCTCCCAACTACACTCCCTCCCCCCACTACGCTCTGCCAATGAAAGTCTGATCCAACCTTCACAACAGGGTCCTAAGACGCTGACTGGACTCTTCTCCTCTGTCGCCCCCCGGTGGTGGAATGAACTTCCAAACTCCATTGGATCTGCAGAGTCCCTCTGCACCTTTAAGAAAAAGCTAAAGACCCAGCTCTTTCATGAATACCTACTAACTTAATGATGATGGTCTCCATATTATTGATGATGATGATGGTAATGACGATGGTTTTTGTTTGATAACGACGACTTATAAGATGGTTTCTATACTGATTAGAGCTCTCAAGAACTGCCCTCAATGTTGTGCTTTGCCTCTGGTCACTTCCTGTCAGCACCTGTGTGTCCAATCAGACTCAAAGCTGATCATTTGCTCTTACTGACATTGTTCCCTTTTTTCTAGATCCTTGCTTGTGTTGTTCTTACTCTCTGATGTATGTCGCTTTGGATAAAAGTGTCTGCTAACTGAATTGTAGCAACTTTCCACATTTCAAACCTGATTAACCGGTATGGGAGCTGAGGACTGCCATGCTATCACACATGAATCCATATCATTTGATTTAACATCGTATCAAGGTTTGAGACGTGGTAACGACCCTCCCTCTGACTCATCTCAAACCCTCTCCCCGACAGATCGTGGGTACGGGACTTGTGAGATCGACTGGGCCAAAGCGGGTTACTCGGGTGTGTACAGGTCGTACATCATCTCTATCTTCATCTTCTGCTTCTTCATGCCGGTGCTCATCATGCTCTTCTGCTACGTGTCCATCATCAACACGGTGAAGAGAGGCAACGCGCTGTCTGCCGAGGGCGACCTGACCGACCGCCAGAGGAAGATCGAGAGAGACGTCACCATTGTGAGTCTCCACCATCACACGGCTAATGCTAACAGGATTTTAGGACCAGAAAGAGCTCCTCTGTGTAGTGGGAGCGTGCCTATGTTCCCACATTTCCCTTTTCATAAATTTGTATCAGATTTTATCCCCCTTTCTCCCAATTTGGTAGCCAATTACACCCAACCTATCATCCAGTACCAATGGACTACAGATGGAATATAGCTTTTAGCTAAATCTGGTGCACCCATCTCTTTGTTTATTGCAAACATTTAATGTAAGTGCACATTGTCCTTTTAAATGAACAAACTAAACTAAGTATCACAGAGGCCTCGCGTTGACTAGCTTCCAGTCAGCTCAGTCGAATGAAGCGCAGCAACTGGATGCAAACCATAGTTTGCAGGGTTGGCATAGAGAGGGGGTGCTGCTGATCGAAATAAAATGACTCATTCATTCATTCATTCATTTACTATAAAGTGCTTCCAAAAAATCTTAAATAGGGCTTAAATTGAAGGGACATGTAGGAACACAAGACCTAATTTTGAAAATGTCCTAGAAATGTGGGAACATAGGGCCGACCCCCTGTCGGGAAATGATCTTACTTAGGTTGTTTTTAGAAGGGTGGCTGTTTTGTTTCAATAAACTTTATTGGAATTGTCTCGTGTTAAACTGTCAGCTGATCTGTGCGGCGTGAGCGTAAAGGTTAGAAGATATGAAGAAAGAGGATGATAAGCTAGTACAAAGGCTAGCCTACATGCTAACGCTAATGTTGCTCCTCCATCCACAGTCCGGTGTTCCTGTCGGGAATCTCCCCGTGGTTCTCCAGGTTGTTGAAACATCTTTTTTAATCTGCGGCAGGTTTCCATAGTGATTTGCACCGCCTTCATCTTGGCCTGGTCTCCGTACGCCGTGGTGTCCATGTGGTCGGCCTGGGGTTTCCACGTCCCTAACCTGACCAGCATCTTTACCCGCCTGTTCGCCAAGTCGGCCAGCTTCTACAACCCCCTCATCTACTTTGGCCTCAGCTCCAAGTTCAGGAAGGATGTGGCCGTGCTGCTGCCGTGCACCCGCGACACCAAGGACACCGTCAAGCTGAAGCGCTTCAAGCCCAAGGCCGACGCCCACGGCCGACCCGCCGCAGGTGGTGGAGCCAGACTCAAGGTCCCTCTAAACCGCACAGAGAAGAAGTACATATCCCTGAACCAGCCGAACCCCATCCCCAGCCCGGACTCAGGGATGGGGAGCCCGCCCACCACGCCGATGCCATCAAACAGCAAGGAGGTGTTCTACATCGACACCCCACAACCGTCAGAGACCAACTCAGGGTATGAGTGTGCCCGACTCTGAGGAACTCTACAGACCTGCAGGAGGACCGACCAGGTCTACGATCCACTGACTGGACCCTGATCCACTGACCGGGTAAACCCTGACACCTGACGTACCGACCTGCAGTACACACAGACCTCAGCAGGGGGCACTGAGGACACCCAATCCTGACTCTTAAAGTAGTGAAGAAGACATGCAGTGAGTTAGTCTGTATAAAGACCAGCGGAACCAGGACCAGACCAGGACCAGGACCTGTTGACCCCAGGAAGAATAGCTGAGCTCTCGGGTACAGATCCTTTAAAAAAAGACCAGGACCAAGACCAGGAGCTGTTGACCCCAGGAAGAATAGCTGAGCTCTCGGGTACAGATCCTTTAAAAAAAGACCAAGACCAGGACCAGGACCAGGACCAGGACCAGACCAGGACTATGAGCACAAAGGATCTACAAACTAAAACAAGGGTTCCCAAACCTTTCGGCTCGTGACCCCCCATATAACGGTGCCAGAGACCGGGGACCCCCCACTGTCCCTGGTGGTGGTTAAAGCATACAATGTTGCACTGACAGTCCAATCCAAACACTCGCATTAGAAGAACACAAAATATTATTTTAGCAAAGAAATCAAGAAGTAGAACTTCTCCATGTTCAGACTGTAGCTCTGAGTGAACAGGACACACAGGTTATGTCTGGTTTTATCTTTACAGAGCAGCAGACTCCTTCAGTGTTGTCCTGCAAACTTACTTTTTCAAGATTTTTTACACGTTAATGTCATTTAACAGCTGTAGTTTCATTTTAAGATTAATTACGTTTTTTGTTTATATTTTCAGAATGATGGGTAAATATATCATTTTGAATAGTTTTTAAAATGTAATTGTTTATGGAAGTCATCCTACGACCGCCCCTCTCAGTGTCAAGCGACCCTCCAGCGGGTCCCAACCCCCCCTTTTTGAACCACTGAACTAGAAGTTTACGAGACAAAAAGAAGTATTGATCTGATTGATTGGGTTTCACACAAAAAACATTGCAATTTCCTTTAAATCAAGATTTAAAGGTCACATATCCTCCTCCTCTTCTTCAGTGTAAATAAGTCTCAGAGCTCCTCAAAACATGTGTGTGAAGTTTCTTGTTCTAAATCCACTCTGATCCTGTATTTGATCATGTCTATAAACCCCTCTATTTCAGCACTGCTCAGAACAGGTTGTTTCTGTGTCTGTGCCTTTAAATATGTAAATGAGCTGTGTCTGACCACGCCCCCTCTCTGGAAGGGCTTGGGTGTACTCGGTCTTTCTCGCTCCATGTCCTATTGTTTACGGTGAGAAGGCAGACTCAGAGGGCAGAACAAACACCTAGCTGTGGGAGTGTCACCCACCTGGGGGAGGGGCTACTGCCCTTTGTGATGTCATGAAGGGAAAATCTCCAAACAGCCTGTTTGAGCACACATTTTCTGAAAAGTGGAGCAGGCAAAAGACGGAGAGGATGGACTTTTCTCATCATTGGGGGGTTTGTAGACAGACTAGAGACACATGTTAGAGTTAGAGGAACATGGAGAAGAGGATTTTACAGAATGTGAGACCTTTAAATAAAAGTAGACTTCAAAGTCTCTCTTCAGCAGACTCTGAACACCTGATGGACCTCAAGAGCCCGGTGGACCTGCCCTTTAACACCCAGGAGGGTCTGCTCTAGGCCTGTGTGGACTCTGTGGTCCAGGTGGGCAGACAGTCCATGTTTGTGTCCCTGCCTGAGCCCAGATCTGATTCCTAATTGGTTGTTTGTTAATTGAAGATCAGAGATATCATCGTTGGACTTTTACTAGAACCTAAATGTTTGAATTGATACATCAGAACTCAAACTGATTAAAAAGTGAATCTAAATAAAAAAGTTTAGAAACAAAAAGTGTGTCTGTCAGATGATTCATGGTTAAAAACAAGAACATTTCAAAGTTCAGGACCTGAAACTGGTCCAGAACTGTATCAGAGACAGGAACCTCTGTAGGGGGTGCCAGAGAGCTGAAGGGGTTTTAGGGGCAGAGCATGTGGATAGTAATCTATGAACCATGAATGAACCTTCATACTTAATGATGTTAAGTCTGTTTTCTCAGAGACCAATTTAACTGTAATTCTGTAAATAGAGATTATTCAAAGAACGGAGAATAAAGTACGGAGAGCCAAAAGGGACATAACTATCTCCCTTTGTGTTTGCTAACAACCTCTTCCCTCAGCCCTTAAATAAGAACAGTTAACATGATTATTTTAATGATTTTTATATTGTAGTCTCTTTTGTCCAGTAGAGGTCTGCACCTCCGAGGTCGTCCATGGGGCGGAGCTACGCGCTGACACTAGTCGCAGAAAACCAAAAACAGCCTTGAAATGACTCTTGAATTCCACGGGATATTTAAACATGGCACGTTTTGCGTTTATCCTTTATTGCCGCTGTTGTACAGGAAGTGAAGATTCTTTCGACCAAATCAACAGACTTCAGTGTGTCTAGCTCCACCCCTTTAGGGTCAGATCAGGGCGTTGTTTGCTTCTGTAAAAAAAACTATAAAGAGTGTTCCAGTGATATTCAGTGAACTTAACGAGGGAGTCTGTACGTTTATGTATATGATTGACATCATCTAACAATTGATTAGGCATTTATGTGTTTTTGACTAATTGTAGGATGTTTGGACTCATGCTGTTTGACTGCCCATGTAAAATATATCTTTTGATAGTTGTTTAAGAGAACACTGGATGTTTGACTTTGCAAACTAAGAGACTCCTATTGTTCAGGCCCTGTCCCCTCATGGGCACATGAAGAGGAGTTTATGAATGGACAGGATGAACATAATGTTTAAGGAGACTAAGATGATGACTGACTGATCAGTTGAGCTCATAGGACTTGATGTTACAATCCCTCTTACAGTAATCGGCACTTAATTGAGTCTTGATGTCTTGAATGGGGGGTAGGGGTAATCACTTGGGGTCATCAGGTGGGCACCCTCCTTCCTTGATGTTTCAAGGTCCACGACATCTCCAGAGGGCTCAACGGCAACACCTGGCATCCCCTCCGACTGATAGCTCTTCAGAGGACCTGTCCTGGAGTCCCATCCCTTTCAGGAGCCTGGTGGAAGATGTTGCAACAAAACCTCTGCAGCCAACCTCCACAGGGAGTACCCATTGTAATGCCTTGGCTGCTAGATCTGAATATTTCAGCCTCTTGCGTTAATTTCTCATACATTCTCACTTCAAATAAATACAAAATAATCACCATCCTTTAACACAAAACAGTTCAGTTCCTTACATGAATAAACTTTTTGTAACGGAAAATTGTTCTCCTTTCCTTCCGCATCAGTCGCTTTTGGTGAAATTCAACACTTCTGAAATAGGGTAATTGGGAATGCTTGCCCATAGTCAAGGGGAGGAGGGTTATCAGTTTGGGGGCTTCAAAATTTCATCTCTGCTTTTTGCAGATGATGTGGTTTGTTTGCTTCCAGAAGGCGTTGGGGCAGTTTGCAGCCGAGTGGGCTGGGATGAGGCTCAGCACCTCCAAGTCAGAGGCCATTGTTTCCTGCTGTAACACTGGATTGCTTCCTCCAGGTGGACATATTATCAGAGCAAGATATGCAATGCCACAGATACAAGAAAAATGTTTTCTGCTTTTAACTCACTGCTTCAACCACCTCCCCCTCCACCCTCCGATCTGTTCACACCAGACATGTTTGCCTCATATTTTACTGAAAAGGTTGCAACCATCAGTAACCAGTTTTCTGAGCCTGACCAGCTCAGCCCAAAGGCACCAACCAAAAGTGCCTCACTCGACTCATTCTCCTCTCTGACTGAGGATGAAGTCTCTAAGCTTGTGCTAGACTCTCTGCCCACCCCCTGTCTTCTGGACCCAATACCATCAAACCTCCTGCAGACCATTTCCTCTCTGCTTAATGCTGCACTTAAGCATATCATCAACTCCTCTCTATCACTGGGTGTGTTCCCCACCGCATTCAAGGAAGCTCAGGTCACCCCTCTGCTCAAAAAACCCACACTAAACCCAGCCCAGGTTGAAACCTACAGACCGGTTTCTCTTCTGCCCTTTCTGTCAAAAATACTTGGTCTCTGAGTTCCTGTCCAGAAACGATCTGTTTGACCCAAATCAGTCAGGCTTTAAGCGGGGCCACTCTACTGAAACTGCACTACTGTCAGTAACAGAATCACTACGAGCTGCCAGAGCTGCGGGTCAGTCCTCAGTTCTATTACTGCAACTCTCTACTGGCAGGTCTTCCTACATGCACTATCAAACCTCTGCAGATGATACAAAATGCAGCAGCACGACTGGTCTTCAACCTTCCTAAAAGAGCACATGTCACTCCTCTGTTCATCTCCTTACACTGGCTCCCAGTTACTGCTCACATCAAATCTAAAACTCTGCTGCTCACTTACAAAACAGACACAAAAACGTCTCCTCCTTACTTTAACTCTCTGATCCAGGTCTACACTCCCTCCCCCCACTACGCTCTGCCAATGAAAGGCGTCTGATCCAACCTTCACAACAGGGTCCTAAGTCTCTGACTAGACTCTTCTCCTCTGTCGCCCCCCGTGGTGGAATGAACTTCCAAACTCCATGTGATCTGCAGAGTCCCTCTGCACCTTTAAGAAAAAGCTAAAGAGCCAGCTCTTTCATGAATACCTAATAACTTAATGATGATGGTCTCCATATTATTGATGATGATGATGGTAATGACGATGGTTTTTGTTTGATAACAACGACTTATAAGATGGTTTCTATACTGATTAGAGCTCTCAAGAACTGCCCTCAATGTTGTGCTTTGCCTCTGGTCACTTCCTGTCAGCACCTGTGTGTCCAATCAGACTCAAAGCTGATCGTTTGCTCTTACTGACTGTTGGAGCTATTTAATTGGGGTTAGAATTAGTTTTTGTATTTAGTTTACTAATATTTGGGTGGTGTTGTTTATTTAATTATTCTACACGTTTTCTTTATTTAGAAAAGATTTTGGGTAACGTTTTCTTTTTTGCTAGTTATTTGTTTAGTAAATTTAGTTTTGTATTAGTATTTTTGTTAGGTATTTGGGTAATACTGTGGGCACCGGAGATTATTTAAGAAGCGGCAGGTAGAGGATCAGCATGCACCTGGGTGGGCCTATTGTTTTTTACCAGGTCAAGAGAGGCAGCGGGAGCCACGATTTTCTTTGTTCTTTTGTTTGTTTTCATCAAATAAACCAGCAAAATACCGCAGCTCCTGCATGGACATTGGATTTCTTTTGCCTGCGTACATTACATTCCCATGGTGCATCAGTGGTCATTTGATTATTTTTGATATTAGTTTATTTAGATTTCTTTGTTGTTTTTTGGACAAATAGCCACTACATAAAGTAAAAAACACGCCCTTGGACTAGAAAGGAAGGATTCCACATCACTGGACAGATTGGAACTTATTGGATTTTGGATGGATGAACGGAACAGATGGAAACAGGAGTTGATGGAGAGGACTGTGGAGGAGCAGAACCAGAGAGAGACTCAGATCCAGAGAGACGTTTACAACCAGAGACTGAGGTCGAGACTGAAGACTCTTATGAACCTGAGACTGATGACAGTGATGATTGGCAAGAGCCAAGAGAGCATCTGTCAGAATTAAACTTGAAAAATAAGAAACTAAAGACTGGTAAGAGACCACACAGCTGCTCGGAGTGTGGTAAAAGCTTTAACCAAAAAGGGAATCTGACCAGACACATGTTAGTTCTGTTGGGGTTGTATCAAGTCAACTTTGGTTATATTCTTTAATAATTATACTTAATTATTAATAATATAAATAAAATATCATTAAACTATGTTTAATCTCGTTTTGGGGCACCAACCTGTAATCAGGTAAATATAACCAAAATATCACTCAAATCAGTCTCAAATTAGTTATTTAATTACTAATATTATTAATAATGAATAACTATATTTAATAAATTGAAGGCGTGAAATCCGTACACAAAGCCTTCGCACCCAGCTTATATCACAATGTAAATACACCAGTAACCACAAACAACTGCTCTCTTAAATTATAACAGAATTTATTTAAACAAAGCAACATCAATCCAACATCAATGAACTTAATTAAACAAATAACTATTATAAACTAATCTAAGCAACAAACATTATCAAGCAAAGGCTTGTGGAAGGGGTGTGTGTGTGTGTGTGTGTGTGTGTGTGTGTGTGTGTGTGTGTGTGTGTGTGTGTGTGTGTGTGAGAGAGAGAGAGAGAGAGAGAGAAAGAGGGAAGAAGAAAGGGGGGGAGATGGCTTCGTACCCTCGTGGTCGTTCACGATGGCGCAAACCTAACAAAGACCTGGGTGTGTGCACGTGTGGATGAAAGGGAGAGAGAAGGGGGGGGAAGATTACTTCGTCCCACGTGGTCGCCCTTCCGATGGCACACACCTAACAAAGGCCTAAATGTGGCCTTAAGGTCTAAAAGAGACTGAGTTCGGCCCTACACAATCTGTGTCTCTGAGGCGTCTGGATAGCCGCGAGTGTATAGATCTCTGTGCGTAATGGCGCGGTGGTGGAGTTGGTCTCCAGATGTACGTTTACACAGGAATATGTGTGTATGTGTGTGCGTAGAAGGGGAAATAAAAGAGAATAAAAGAGAAATGCGTGCCTGAAGAGGCCGGATCACAGTCCGACTCCCGCGCCACAACTCGGAGTAATTCCCTTCATTCACAGAAACAAACCAATAGCCGAATTCAGGTTAATACAGCTTACACTGGCCTTTCTGATCAGAAGAGTAATACCCGGTTATAACGCTGTTACGCTAAACACATATAGGACGCAGTGGTCCGAAACAACAACAAGAGTTTTAAACAGTTAAAACTCAGGACGCAGGTCCAACAAAGATAAAAATTACAGTTTCTGCTTTGATCAACAATTGTTAAAAACACTCCCTAAAGCTAATTCTGCCCAGACCTAATTAAGCCTCACTTGTGAATCGCTTTGTCCGCGATTGGTGAAGGAAAAGAGTCCGGTGATGGAGCAGATCTTCTGTTCGTCCTGGTGCAGAGGCGTCTGATGGCGGCGAGGGTCCCTTACGGCGAGAGCGGCTTCGTTGGTTCTCCGTCGAGTGGAAAGATGTCCCTTGATGTCCTTTCGTTGCAGGACGGAATAAGACCGTTATCTTTCTGATAATCTGTTATAGTCTGACGCTCTCCGAGAAACTGAGATGCGTTCACTGGACAATCCGAGCTCGGAATTTAGAACACTGCCGGCCGCGGATTACCTGCGCGCCAAAACTTAAAACAAAGGAAGATTGTTGCAGGAAACAGGAGATCTTCTTGGGTCTCCGAGCACCGAAGGTCAGCGCGTGAAAGAGAGCGAGCAATGGAAGTCTTGGAGTTTTGTAGCCTGGCCTGCTCCATGGGGGTCTACCTCAGGTCCCCTCCAATGAGGAGAGAGAGGTTCCGGTCCCCCCTTTACTTCACACGTAGGTGTGAAGT
Organism: Labrus bergylta; assembly: GCF_963930695.1. NCBI lineage: Eukaryota > Metazoa > Chordata > Actinopteri > Labriformes > Labridae > Labrus > Labrus bergylta. The sequence continues at coordinate 37,106,175 of NC_089195.1, forward strand.
ACCGCAGGGGATTCTGGGATTAAGAGTCCTTTTAGGCCTCTTTGTGATCTCAGTGAATAACTCAAATGAGGCTTTTACAGAGGTGCAGGCCCAAGTCCATTGCTTGACTGTTCTAAGCCTGCGTGGCCCAACATCCCCCCTTTGTCCTGAAGAATGGGATTGCGGGTCGCGGTCTTTAGGGCAAATAGGGCCAACAGTCCATGCGTGAGGAGACAAATTTTCAAATAGTTAGTGAGCCAAAAGTCCATACATTTTGAGAGGCATTCGGTCTGGGCAGATACTGAGGCAAAGTCTGGGCAGACTGTCTAACCACGTTTAAAGCTAGGCATAAAACATAACCAGGCATTAGCAAACTTCGCTACTCAAGGTGCATTCTTTAACAAAACAAATTAAACAAACAGACAAGAGGAGGGGAGAAAGAGAAGAGTATAAGGTGTAGATTTTTAGCCTGGGCAGGAGTAAGCCTGTGGGAAGGTGTTTGTGGCATGTAGGTGTGTAAATGTACATGTACATTATGTGTCTCCCTACCAATGTCAAAACACAAAACAGGGACTAGGAAACATTCATGTCGGTAGAGTGACATTGTTGTGTTTCTACAATGGAGGCTACACCCCCACTCCTATGTGGAGTCAGAATCGGGTTCTCTGTAAGCGAGGGAGTCCTTAGGGAGCTCGTAGGAACTCCGATTATACCTACCCTTCTGTCTCAGACTACGGCCATCCCGAGAGTTCCGTTCGGATCTGGTAGCGATCAGTTCTCCAGGCTGGAACCTACTCTGTGGTTGAGTCCCACCCCCCTGGCTCTGTTCTCTATTCTGCCGGTGATATGGTCTCTTATTCTTAGCACAAGGCAGCTTGTTGCCCTCACGTGACACGTGACGTAAGCGTGTCTGCCAAACCGCCTGTGCGAATCTCTTGATCTCTTTCATACTAAGCTGATGTGTACGACTATGCAGGGTGACATCTGAACGCACGCAGCCATGCAGATTGTGCATGAAGATGGACTTGAAAGTTGGGTTCTCTTCCAAACCTGGAGCCTTACGTCCCTGGAAATATGCAGATCTAAGTCGCCAGTAATAATCTTTGGGGGCCTCATGCTTCTGATGCAAGACACTGAAAGCACTAAGAAGGGCAGATGCAGGGTCAATGTAGGTGGAGTATTCCTGGCGCAAAGCATTGCAGAGCGCAGAGTACTGGTATCTGATCTCAGGCTGAAGGGTAGTCGTGAAGTTACGGACACTCTTGGAAGTTGTCTTCCAGATCAGCCTGAGTTTTTCTCTTGTGGATGCATCAGGTACCTCACTGAGACACAGGTTAATCTCTCTGAGGTAATCATCGATGCAGAGGTCTGAGTTATCTGGATCAAACCGCTCTACATCCTGTGCCATAGATTCAATGAGCCTTATTCGCATTCTTTGATCTCTGGGTAGAAGGGAGCCATCCCAGTCATCTGAGGTTTGGATATTCCTCAGCTGTGAATCCTGCAATGGGAACCTACAGGTAGCAGGAGGGGGCCTGGTGTTATCTCTGCCTCTGGGGGCTGAGAAGTCACCCCCCTTCCTATGTGGTGATTCAAACCTGTGAAGGTGTGAAAGGGTGTCACAGTTGTCAGAGAACTGGGGCGTTTCCCCAAGGAACGGGGCTCCACAGTCAAAATCAGGGAAAACTAGACTTATTTCCTCAGTCCTTGGGTTATCCTGGCTGCTCGGTTCTTTACTGAGCTTTTTCAGCAGGGTTGTTTGATCTCTTAAGGGGCTTGGTCCAGGATCAGAGTCATATCCTGACGATGTGTCTTGCTCCATGCTTACCTGTGCTCCCTGAATTAATTCAAGCATGTCCAACACTTTCTGCTTGGCAGTTTGTAAGTGCTGATTAACAGATTTGTTTCCTTTCTGCAAGGATCGGACCTTTGGTGGGAGTGTCCCCATGAAATCACGGACACTCCTAGCCGTAGTCTTCCAGATCCGTTTCAGTTTTTCATGTGAGGACGCATGAGGCAGGTCAAGGAGACAATGGTCAACTTCTCTAAGGTAATCGTTAACACTTGAATCTGGGCTATCTGGGTCAAAACGCTTCAGATCTTTGGCCTGAGGTTCTATCTGCCTGGTTCGCAGGCCCTGACCCGAAGGCTGGCGAGGGTCGTCCGATTCGTCTGATGAATCGTAAGCCCTGTGGTTGTCACGGTAGTAGGGTTGTAACCGTGGCGGGGTTTGTGTTCGGCTCAGACGTGGCCGTCTATCGTGGGACAGGTAGCGTTCGGTGCCCAATTGGGCCCGTGTCTCCTCCCTGTCTCTAGGGGGAGTAAAGCCTCTCATCCTGCGGGGTGAGGGTTCTCTTCGCTCAAAGCGTATGGCGGAACGCGGGGGCCCTTCCTCTTTACTCATCCTACTCTTTACCGGGTGGTCTGAGGACGTGGGCGCTTTTGTGCCTGGGTCGGCCCGGCGGTGCCTTCCCCTCTCCTCCAGATCCTGCAACATGTCTGTCTCCCTCCTCCAGGGGCTTGTTTCAGTCTCCCATCCTTCGTCTGAGGTTTCCTCATCTGATCTGGGGGCTGAAGTCCTTCTCTGCCTGTCCTGAACTCTGGGTACCATATCACTTCGTTTCCTCTGTTCGGCCAGTTTGCTGCTTTCGTGCAGTGTTTTATTCTCCTCCTGCAGGGCCTTGCAATTTTCCTGCAAGGTCTTTAGTTTATCCTGCATTCTTTCGAAGTCGTCCCGCAGGATCTGTCCTTCTTCTAGTACCCGGGCTAGCTGTTCCCGGTGTATCTCATTCTGCACATTTGATTTGCGCTGATAAAGGAGGAGAATTTCGCCTAGAACATCTGAAGCTGTACGTGTTGGCTTCCCAGTTGGTTGATTTGCATATTCAACCAAGCCCTTTAGTCTCTTTTCACATGTGCTGAGGGTGTAGGAGTTCAGGCTGTCGAGCTGCTCTATAGGGAGGTGGATAAGATTAGCAACTACGTCTTGAAGGGGTGGATCGTCTGATCCATAGTGAGCTTTGGCCCATAGTTGATGTATGTCTTCTGCATACATTCTGTCTTTATTAGGGGTGAGCCTGGCTCTGTGGTTGATAAGATCAACTAGCTCTTCTAACTTCTTATCACTAATGCTAATTGACTAGCTATATAGGTTGGCACTCTCCTCTAAGGAGAGGTTCGTCAGACCGGCAGCAGTTTCTTGCAGTGCTGCGTCGTCTGGTCCAAAAGGAGTCTCAGCTCCCGACTCACCTAGGGTCTTGGTACACAAGAGCAAATCTTATCTAAGTTTCCCAACTGATCACTGCAGTCTATCCTGGAAGATAGGAGAGGGGATTCACACCTCAAGTCCTCAAAGGAAGGGAGGAACTCACACCTCTCAGACAGCTGGCTATGCCACAATGATGAGGTTACACTCTCATCTGGCCAAATGGCTCTCAAACAACAAGGAGCACCACAATCCTTTAGTCGAATACTTCAGGATCAAAATCTAGATTAATGCAACAAATCAAGTTCCTTGATAAAGTCACACTAGCTGCATCATTATGTCCAATTGTTGTATAGACCCAAAGGGGACAACAGTTACGGCTTTAACCATTAACTAACAACATAAAACACAACTAAGCCACAGCTTGATGTCTGCTTTGCTTAAACCACAAAAATTTAAAGAAAATATAATTTTCTTCCGAAGGATCCTTTTTAGGATTTTAAGTTTGGATTACTGTGCATTAACAGTGCAATAAAGCTGGTTTATTGAAGGCCTCACACGGGGCACCATTTGTTGGGGTTGTATCAAGTCAACTTTGGTTATATTCTTTAATAATTATACTTAATTATTAATAATATAAATAAAATATCATTAAACTATGTTTAATCTCGTTTTGGGGCACCAACCTGTAATCAGGTAAATATAACCAAAATATCACTCAAATCAGTCTCAAATTAGTTATTTAATTACTAATATTATTAATAATGAATAACTATATTTAATAAATTGAAGGCGTGAAATCCGTACACAAAGCCTTCGCACCCAGCTTATATCACAATGTAAATACACCAGTAACCACAAACAACTGCTCTCTTAAATTATAACAGAATTTATTTAAACAAAGCAACATCAATCCAACATCAATGAACTTAATTAAACAAATAACTATTATAAACTAATCTAAGCAACAAACATTATCAAGCAAAGGCTTGTGGAAGGGGTGTGTGTGTGTGTGTGTGTGTGTGTGTGTGTGTGTGTGTGTGTGTGTGTGTGTGTGTGTGTGTGAGAGAGAGAGAGAGAGAGAGAGAAAGAGGGAAGAAGAAAGGGGGGGAGATGGCTTCGTACCCTCGTGGTCGTTCACGATGGCGCAAACCTAACAAAGACCTGGGTGTGTGCACGTGTGGATGAAAGGGAGAGAGAAGGGGGGGGAAGATTACTTCGTCCCACGTGGTCGCCCTTCCGATGGCACACACCTAACAAAGGCCTAAATGTGGCCTTAAGGTCTAAAAGAGACTGAGTTCGGCCCTACACAATCTGTGTCTCTGAGGCGTCTGGATAGCCGCGAGTGTATAGATCTCTGTGCGTAATGGCGCGGTGGTGGAGTTGGTCTCCAGATGTACGTTTACACAGGAATATGTGTGTATGTGTGTGCGTAGAAGGGGAAATAAAAGAGAATAAAAGAGAAATGCGTGCCTGAAGAGGCCGGATCACAGTCCGACTCCCGCGCCACAACTCGGAGTAATTCCCTTCATTCACAGAAACAAACCAATAGCCGAATTCAGGTTAATACAGCTTACACTGGCCTTTCTGATCAGAAGAGTAATACCCGGTTATAACGCTGTTACGCTAAACACATATAGGACGCAGTGGTCCGAAACAACAACAAGAGTTTTAAACAGTTAAAACTCAGGACGCAGGTCCAACAAAGATAAAAATTACAGTTTCTGCTTTGATCAACAATTGTTAAAAACACTCCCTAAAGCTAATTCTGCCCAGACCTAATTAAGCCTCACTTGTGAATCGCTTTGTCCGCGATTGGTGAAGGAAAAGAGTCCGGTGATGGAGCAGATCTTCTGTTCGTCCTGGTGCAGAGGCGTCTGATGGCGGCGAGGGTCCCTTACGGCGAGAGCGGCTTCGTTGGTTCTCCGTCGAGTGGAAAGATGTCCCTTGATGTCCTTTCGTTGCAGGACGGAATAAGACCGTTATCTTTCTGATAATCTGTTATAGTCTGACGCTCTCCGAGAAACTGAGATGCGTTCACTGGACAATCCGAGCTCGGAATTTAGAACACTGCCGGCCGCGGATTACCTGCGCGCCAAAACTTAAAACAAAGGAAGATTGTTGCAGGAAACAGGAGATCTTCTTGGGTCTCCGAGCACCGAAGGTCAGCGCGTGAAAGAGAGCGAGCAATGGAAGTCTTGGAGTTTTGTAGCCTGGCCTGCTCCATGGGGGTCTACCTCAGGTCCCCTCCAATGAGGAGAGAGAGGTTCCGGTCCCCCCTTTACTTCACACGTAGGTGTGAAGTACCGCAGGGGATTCTGGGATTAAGAGTCCTTTTAGGCCTCTTTGTGATCTCAGTGAATAACTCAAATGAGGCTTTTACAGAGGTGCAGGCCCAAGTCCATTGCTTGACTGTTCTAAGCCTGCGTGGCCCAACAGTTCATACAGGAGAGAAACCCTTCAGTTGCTCTGTTTGCAGTAAAAGTTTTACCCTAAGACAACATCTGACCACACACATGTTAGTTCATACAGGAGAAAACCCTTCAGCTGCTTTGTTTGCAGTAAAAGCTTTACCCAAAGAGTAACTCTAACCAAACACGTGTTAGTTCATACAGGAGAGAAACCCTTCAGCTGCTCTGTTTGCAGTAAAAGTTTTACCCTAAGACAACATCTGACCACACACATGTTAGTTCATACAGGAGAGAAACCCTTCAGCTGTTCTGTTTGCAGTAAAAGCTTTACCCGAAGAGTAAATCTGACCACACACATGTTAGTTCATACAGGAGAGAAACCCTTCAGCTGCTCTGTTTGCAGTAAAAGCTTTACCCATAGACAAAGTCTGACCATACACATGTTAGATCATACAGGAGAGAAAGCTTTCAGCTGCTCTGTTTGCAGTAAAAGCTTTACCCAAAGAGGAAATCTGACCAGACACATGTTAGTTCATACAGGAGAGAAACCCTTCAGTTGCTCTGTTTGCAGTAAAAGCTTTACCCAAAGAGGAAGTTTGACCAGACACATGATGATTCACACTGGAGAGAAGGATTCCAAGTTAACAACATCACTAATGTGTATTAGGGTATGCATTGACTAACAGATGTATAACTGTTGTTATAAAGGGATATAAGGCAATTATAATCACAGGAATCTGTCTGTACTTTTTTGACATTGATGTTTTATTGCTGACATATGAACCAGTAAGTTGGGATCAGCTATGATGTTTGAATTTAAAGTGTTTATATTGTTGAAAGATCAGAGAGTTATGCAATTGTTGAATTTGTTTTTAATCATATATTTACTTTTTCTTTTATTATCATTTAATCCATTTATCATTTACATCATATATTTACTTTTTCTTTTATTATCATTTAATCCATTTCTCTCTTTATTTATTAAGCGTGCCATACATTGAGTAAAACCACATACGAGCTCGTAGGTGTGTAGCGTTTCTGCGTATCTGCCTGGTTCGAGCTAAAACCACATATGAACTTAGTATCACCTGTGTTACCTTGTATGCTTTGACATCAAAACCACATATGAACTTGGTTGAACTTAGTATCACCTGTGGATGTATCTCGTTTCTGCGAATCTGCATTGTTGAGGTTTTACAGAATCTTGGAAAAAAGAGACCGTCTGGCTATAAAAACTCTGTGGAAAAGCTGATCAGGGTTCTTTTTTACTTTTCTAAAGGACTCCACGTCACTCTGACTTTTGAATCCCCATTTTGGGACTTAGTCTCTGAGACCGAGATCTTTTAAAACCTCAAGTGTCTACACTCTTGGGTTTAGACTTTGGTCTTTGTGTTTTGCTTTTACTTTTTAAATTTTTATATTTTCACTTTTACTGTTTTGTATTTGCATTTGGAATATCATTTGAAGTTTTTTAATACATTTTCTCAAACTTTTTGAAATCATTTTCTGACTGAAATTATTCACACCACAAAGACCGGAGTCTCTCTTACGGACCCCGTGAACCTCAGAAGGTAAGCTTGAGCAGTCACACCACAACACACTTCTACTGACTTTTACTACACACCTCATACACACCTAACATCCTAGCGGGGCGAGATTACTGTTATTCCCTCTCTGGGGGGTAATCTAGAGTCCTATACCAGGGGTTATTCTTGAATCTAATTATTCTAGAAATGAATGTTAGGCAGATAATCCTAGGGCTGTGATTATAACAAGTCCTTTCTCCTCCAAAGGGTGTTAGCGGAGTAATTTTACATTGCTCCAGGTACTAGGAAAGAGGAGACTAGCGGCTGGTAGGGAGTGAGCTCTCATTTAGTTCTAGGAAAGAGTAGTCTAGTTAACTAATGGGTGGTGAGCTTCCGTTAGCTATAGTAAAGTTATTCACCCCTTTTGTGCATGTCCAGGACATGCTACAATATGAAACAGTTACAGTGTAAGGATTCCAATTCATTCATAAATCATTCAATTAACACCTTCCCAAATTACACACGTACCTTGCTCCGCTTGCCAAGGGTGCAAACTTTCATCGTTGGACACAGCGATCTCCATAAACCTTCGAACCTTCATGCTTAATGGTAAACCATAAAACCCTGTTTTAGTATCCCGTTTGGAGCAAACAAACAATTGACCATTACAAACAAATTAGCTGTGCACATACTGTAACTCTGCTCAAGCCCCCCTGCCTGCTCGCCGTGAGTGACGAGCCGAGTGTGATGTGTGCGCTAAAACGTGTAATTCATGTTCTGGGGTGGAGCAACAACAAACAACCCAAATAGGCTCCTATGGCCACTTACAGTAACCTTGTAATAAATAAACTGTTGTAGAGTGAGAAAGACTTTCATCTACTTGTGTTATTTTGTGTCAAGTGCCTAAAGCCTCTTTGGTGAAGAAAAGGAGCTCAGCAGATCCTGATGCAGAGCGACCACAGTCAGATCAGGTCCAGGTTTATTTAACTGAAAACCTTTAAACCCTTAATAACAATCCTGCAGTCAGAATACAAAATAAAGAAAATCTCAATGACATCTGAATATGCACAGGATTAATTAAGAGTGCAGAGGCCACTGGGCACAAAACTGCTGCAGCCTTTGATCACAAACTGAATGACAACACCTGTAGATGTCATCTGGCGTTCTGGATTTACTCAACATATTGTTAGAAGAAACAATAGAAATGCATTACAGCCTTCAGTGTGTATAACTAAATGGTATGTGGAAAAAACACTTTAATTGTGTGTATATTTGTTCTGTTATGATTTCTCTCTTTGGCTTCCTTTTTGCTGCTTCACTGACTCCCCCAGTGCATCTCTGGCAATCCGATGAGCCAACTCCACTCCGACTCTCCCGGAGTTGCTGGACATACTCAGGGGAAGAAGGAGCTGTTTAAGGGTCGGGGGCAGGCCAGATACCAGGTCCTCCGGTTCACTAACTTCACGGCCGAACATCATGAAGTAGCACTGTGCCTGGTTGCTCTGTAAGCCATGACAGCGTAGGGGATCCTAAGGTCCCCGTGTCAGCGCTCGACTGTTGTGGCCAGAATCTTCTGCATGGTGGAGTTAAATCTTTCTACCGGTCCACCAGACTGTGGTCAAAAAGGTGTGTTGTGCGTTTTCTCAATAACTGTGATCCCATTTTCTGGAACACCTCGGACTCGAAGTTCCGACCCAGATCACTGTGCACTGTTTGTGGTGCACCATAACCACACACCCAGTCAGTGCTCTTTCTGCTGCCTTGTGTTTCTCCCCTCTCAGGTTGCCTTCAGGTAGAGAGGGGCGGAGCCACTTAATTTGATTTTGTGCACCTGGGCACACAGGGCCTCAGTATTTAAACTGGCTTCTTATTCTCTGTCTCTCTCTCGTCAACACTACAAACATTCACCATTGCAATCACCACTGATTTACAGTTTGCACATTCTTTGATAAGGAGGATTTGCCTGGGTTGTGAGAAAATGGGGGTTTGTCTGACTTCTGAACTTGGATTTGGCTTGATACTTGGTAGTTGTGAATCTAATTAGTAGTGTATCAGGTTTTATTGTGTAGTTTGTTTGGAACTTGATCTGTGCAGAGTGGTAAGTAACCTCTCTGACTTGTTACTGGTACAATTTGTTGGGAGAATCACACATGTTTTTCTTGTTTGAAGATTTAACGATTTGACTTTCTTGAGAGCATTAGTTGTACTTGTTAGTTTGACCGCCATTTTGATCAATTGACATTTAAAATTACAATGGTGTAACAAGGTTTGTTTGATGTTTGTTTTGTTTGAACAAGAGTTTTATTTTTGAGCAGCCTGATCAGCAAGGCGCTGGGCAGGCAGGACTTGCCACTTTGTTATTTTGCCTTTTTTATTTTTGGTGGTAACTCTGGGGAGGGGGTGCACCAAATTCGGTGTTTCAGGTGACTAGGTCAGTGGTCTTCTGGGATGGTGTCCGAGTTTGGGAGACACCTCAAGCTCGACAAGCCATTGAAGAAGTGAGGCTTAGGTGAGTTAGTTATTAGTGTAGGTGTTGGGGTGTCTCCATAAAACTTGTAAAGTAAAGCAGCATATTTTCTTTGTTTGTTGGACTGATTACCTTGTTACATTTTTTGAGACGTTTGGTTAAGTTGGTTTTTAAACTTGGTATTTAATCAGTGGCAGACTTGACTTGGCATTTTGACAATGGCTTCTGTGTATGAGTAACAATCCTCTGAAAGCTAAATTGTTTGGCTGCAAGAGTCCTTAACATAGGGGCAGGCATTACACCTCGTTTTGTTGATGCAAGTTAAACATTTGAAACAAAAAAGAAAAAACTAGAGCTTGAAAAGTACAAAATGTAACGCATTAAAGAGGGTAAATTTGCTGATGGTTCAGTTTTGGAAAGTTTGAGCCACAGTGAACCTTGCTCAATAAGTGTCATAGGTGCACTAGAAAGTTTCACTAGCATGTCTGTTTTGCCTTTTTCACCTGACTCAGACACAGGGGAATTGGTTCCTGTCGTGGGATTTGGATTAAAAGTTGTGTCTGCACCTGTGCATAGAGCTGACCTTGGTTAAGACACTGTAGAAGGGGAAGTTCTTTTGGATGTTTGTCCTCAGCTGTCGGTCTATGGGATTGGTGTTCTGGGGAGTAATTTGGCTGGGGAATGTGTCGTAGTTTTGATTCTAATGAGATTTTGACGATTTACGCCGTTTGGATGACTTATAAAAACAGGTCTGGGCCGGGGGACAGACACAGTACCTATAGTATAACTACAGTTCGATTCAGATTTACAGCTATAGTGACTGGGAGACAGATCTAAGTGTAAGACTGCAGCTCTGCCTCCTGGTCTGAACTCTGTGTTGTTGTTAAGGTTTTGGACTAATAACCTCTGCTATGTTTCTAGATAATAGAGCTGCACCGTCCAAAGTGGGATGGATGCCGTCTCTAGCTAGCAGACCAGGTTTTCCCCAAAAAGACTGCCAGTTATCTATGAAGCCCACATCGTGTGCTGGACACCACCTCGACAGCCAGCGGTTGAGTGATGACATGCGGCTATACATGTCATCACTACGGAGTCCGACATCGTCTTAGTACACATCAACTCCACATTAACCTTAGTGACTTCCGACTGGCGTAGTCGGGAGTCATTAGTGCCGACATGAATTACGATTGTATTAAATCTACCTTTAGTCTTTGTCAGCAACTTTAAATGAGATGCGATGTCGCCCGCTCTGGCCCCGGGGATACAACTAACTATGCCCGCTGACTTCGCTAGCTTCATGTTTCGGATGATGGAGTCTCCAATAATCAGAGTTTTATTCTCTGTGTGTCGCTGAGTGGGGAAAATTTGTTTGAAACGTGAAGTGGTTGGTGGGGAACCGTGTGCTTCGATTTTCGACTATGCTTCCCTCGGACAGTAACCCAGCCACCGCCTCCCGGCTGCTCGGGAGCTACCGGGGGGGAACCGGCTATGTCGGCCCACACCGGCTACAGGTGGCTGGCTAACTACTGCTGCATACGATGACTCTGACTCAATGGTGCGGAGCCGTCTCTCTAACTTAGACACCCTCGCCTCCAAAGCTAAAAATAAACTACATTTCTTACATGGATCATTATCACTAAAGGAGGACGAGGAGTAACTTAACATCTGACACGTAGAGCAGGAGAGGGAGAGACAGAAAAAGAAGCCATTGTAAAGCTAACTGCTAAGCTAAGAGTAGGTACACAGTACAGAGGAGAACAGAACAGAAAATGATGCAATACACTCACCCGTAGTTCGCTGCTCTGCTCAGATCTAATCTCACCTCGTCTCTTCCTGCCTCATCCCGTCATGTCCTGTGATGTCCCCTTTCATCTCATCCTGTATCTTCTCATCTCTTCTAGCCTTTTGGTCTCATCTCTGCCTGTTCACGTCCCGTCTCGTCCCTACTCGACTCTTCTGTCTAATCTCGTCTCTTCTTGTCCCATTGCGTCCCATCTTAACTCTTCCGTCTTGTCCCATCATATGTAGCATATTAATGTATTAAGATATTAATAAATACAAATTTTTACCTCGGAATATAAAAATGGGGAACCACCTCTGGTGATGAGGAGGAAATCAGCCGTAGTTGTAATAATGAATTAATCAATCAATCATATATCAGAACAGCGAGCTCTTCAGGACAGTTTGAATCACAGAACACACGGAAAGCTCTGAAGGTTTATTAGGGTTAGCGGGTTAGGGTTACCCTAACCCTTACCCTATTAATGAGCTACATATCAATGAATATATATGGATGAGTATATTAATGAAACTATAAGGTATATGACATTGGTATGGTGACGTTATAAGGTGAAAGTAACAAATTAAAACAAGAGGTTGGAATTGATTTAACGAAATGTGACTAAAGAAAATGTGATTAACGAGTTTGTATAAGAGATCTGGACTCGGCTTTTGATGTTGGACACGACCCTTCTGGTTTCACGAGCTGAGAACGCAACCTTACTTTGGATCGTCCCGTCCATGTAAACACGCTGTAGATACGGCTCTGACATCATCACAGACAGTGGGACTCGGGTGTCACACTCATTGTAGACAGTCATGACTCATAGAGGTCAAACTAAGACCTAAACTAAAAATGAGTATTCTGAGTTTCAACATTGCAAGAGTAATCGCTAACAATTAGGAGAATACTTTTCTCATACAATCTATAAGACAAGAAAACAATGTATTAAGCAGTAACAAACTAATAAAGTCATAAAACAGAACTATAAAATATAGAAATAGTATTTCCTAACTAACACATCCTAATCTATAGTTATAACAGATCATCTGAGCATCACATGGTCTAAATATATATATATGATTATAGGTACTTACATGTCCACAAAGATAACAAACACTAGATGGCAGTAGCGCTCCACCTTACAAATATTCTCTGAAAATTCATTTAGACAGCTCTTACTTAATTTGAGTATTTTAGGTCGTATTAACACCAGATTCAGGTTATTCAGTCACATTTCATTTCATAAGTATATATATATGTGTATAGATATATATATCTATACACATTGTCTTCTCTCCTCTCCCCTCCCCTCCTCTCCCCTCCCCTCCCCTGGAAGGGGAAGCACTTAAAGAGTTGGTGGTTTGGGTGATTGTTCAGTTGGTAGGTCGGTAGAATGGACTGTAAATATGAATGTTTGAAGCCTGAGTGGCGTCCCCCGTCTGTCCCTGCAGGGGGCGCTGGAGTCCCATCGATGGCAGTCTCCATGCTGGAAATGCTGTCTCAGTCTAACTTTCAGTCAACCTAACGACAGGCTGAGAGCTGGAGCTGAGGCGGGTTTTAAACCTCCTGACAAACCGTTACACCGCGCCCACCTGTCAATCAGGTCAGCTACACGCCTTATTGTGAATAACTCTTATCCTTCATCAAATCAAAACTGATGAGTCATCAAAACATTCACCCCCCGTACAGTGTGTGTCCATCCAGACATGAGCTAATCACACCTATTTGGTTTTTTGAACCAGGCTGTAAACATGTTCATCTCTGCTGTAAAAACTGGCTTTTTAGAATGGGTGTGTATGTGACTTCCTGTGCTTCTGCAGCCAGCCTCTAGTGGACACTCCAGGAACTGCAGGATTTTACACTTCAGCATCGGCTTCATGTTTCAACACGTGATGTTGCTGCTTGGTTGGTAGGTAGAAGTAGCTTCAACTCTATTTAATGATGAGTGTTTGACTCACATGTTAGGTTGACAGAGATGCGTTTGGAGGTCGTTCTCCCCAGCGTGTTCTCAGCTTCACAGTAAAACTCCCCAAAGTCAGAGGACTCGATGGAGCTGAAGACAAGCGTTGCTCCTGGATATGTGTGATTAGGGTTTAGAGGTCCATCCGCCTTGTACCAGGTGTAATTAGCTGCTGGGTTAGCATCACTGCTACAGGTCAGATTGACTGAAGTGCCCTCCACTATCTCATCGTGGGAACTCACTGACACAGAAGGAGGCTTTGGAGCATCTGGAGGAGAATCAGAGAGACCTCACATCAGATGAAGATGGACGTGTTATATTGAACAGCTTTGGTTCTGAAACTGACGATCATACCTGCTGAATAAAAGTTTTTATATTTACAGAAAAATTAAACAGTGAGACAGATAATCAGGAAACTCTCTGATAACCTGCACAAATGAAAATGGAGGTACCATTTAACCCTCTGGTATCGCTCAAGGAATTTTTCACTTTCCTTTTACAATCACTTTGACTGTGTTAGTGCATATGGCATGATTTTTCATAGGAAGTTGTTTTTGTAGATACATTTTGAAATTCCAATTACATTTTTTTGAATAGTTCTATAATACACTGGGTACAAATTTACTACCCTGTTGAGCCACTTGTTGACAGAAATATCTGCTCCCTAAAACGGCTGTGAAGATAATTAGAATAATATTTTTTTTTTTTGTTAAATCTTTCAATCAACTTCAGTCCTAATCAAAACTATCAAATATTCAATTATTTTCAGGTTTTTAACCCTTTAGATGCAAGTTTTATAAAATGCTTCCAACATATTTTTTACCAGCCCAAATAACAAATAGTGTTTTTATGTCGCATACACATCTGTTACAGTACATTTAATTGAGAAGGCATTATGTTCTGTTGAATCAAGTGATTTAAATCACAAATTGAATAATTTTATCAGATCAGGAAATTGAGGAATTGTAAAGAAATATATATTTGCTCGCCTTTCTTGTTTTAAAGGTAGCAGTGCCCAGACCCCCCCTGCTCCCCTCTGAACCGCCCCTGCATTACAACATTACAGACTAAAAACTAAAATCCATCAGAGAATTCTTATTTGATAATAATATTTTATTTAATTATTATTCCTCAAAACAAGTTTTCTCTTGATTTAGCTTTGACAATATTAGACACTTAATATAATCAGCCTGTCTGTTATTGGACGTGTTTATCTCTGACTGCTCCTGCTGCACTTGATGGAAGAGAAAAGTGGAGCGTGCATTTAGCGTGCACTATATCTGCAGTGTTTATAACGCAGCGCTGTTTCACAGACTGACTGAGACTAGGGCTGCACGATATATCGTTTCAGCATCGTCATCGAGATGTGCGCATGCGCAATAGTCACACCGCAAAGATATGTGATGTGAAAAAAAAAAAATCTGTCTGGAACCGAAAACTATATTTGAGCCTTTCAATGAAGTTTATGTATCCTGTCTAAGCCCCTTCACATTACTGATAGATCTAAATGAGCATTCATTTATATATTTTACCACATTATGCAACAACTCTCATAGTGAGAACACCTTCTCAGCGCTCTGTCATCTCACCTGCTGTTATCAGGGTCGGGCAGAGCGACGTGCAGCGTGAGTGGTCGAGCGACTGAGAGAGAGAGAGCGGTGAATGTGAGCGGAGAGGAGCAGGGATTTATACAATCTGACAGTTTGCTTTTGTTAATATCACATAAGGGGCTTTATTTAACACTTTCAGGGCTAAAGGCAGCGGCCTCCAGATCTGTGCCTTCAACTTTGTCTTCAGTCAGAACGGGCTCTCGGTTTTGTTTTTGAGGTCTAGGTTTCGATCTGTCTCACGTCTGTGATTCTCAGAGTACAGTTGTTCCCCACACAGGTATTCTGCACACGGCCTGAATACTTGGAGTCTTCTTTAACATCTACTTCATATTTATGACGTTCAGTAGACCAAAATGTTTCCTGAAGTGTGTTAACTTCCTTGTTTATTCCCTCTGGGTATGTGAAGGTGCATCTTATCTCCACAGTCGATCCTTTAGGGGCACAGATCCACTCAGGAGAGTACGTCACATCCCAGAGATCCTGAACATGACCCGCTGAAACACAGAGCACATCAGGAACAACCATCAACATTCATAACTTTCAGAAGAAAAAATAAAAACCTCAACACATCTCAACGTCTAAAAATCATCTGATCAAGATTCTATCCAACTGTAATCACTTTAAAGACTCAAAAATGTAAACAGGCTTTTTTAGAATGGGTGTGTATGTGACTTCATGTGCTTCTGCAGCCAGCCTCTAGTGGACACTCCAGGAACTGCAGGTTGTTGTTTTGCATCAGCTTCATTCGTCAACACCGGAGGATGCTGCTTGGATAAGATCTGACACTTTGAAGAAGGAAGTAGCAGGGTTTGGTGTGGATGTGTGATGGTGGAAGATATTCACTGTGAGACAAGTTTCCACCCACAAAAACTATCAGGAGATAGAAACTGTATTAGAGAGAATCTGAGAACAAACTCTGCTTTAGAACAAATACTGCAGGGGTAAAGTCTGAGAGCCTGAATAATAAATCACATTTTAATTTGTGATATCTAAGAGTGATAAGCAGACTTGAGCTTTGGTATATGTCAAGAAAAAGAGGTGAACTTCCTGTTAGACGTGAAAACGGATGATTCAAACTAAAGTCAGAAAACGACTTCATGTGTGGAGACGTCACATCACAGAATACGAGACAGTGTTTGTAGTATTTCTGAGAGTAACAGGGATCCTGAAACACAAAGTGCAGAACAAAGCACTAGTGTTGTAGTACTCCAAATCAGTCTTGGTCTCAGGACCACTTTTTGAAGGTCTCGGTCTCAGACTGGGCGGACTCAGCATTTCAAATAAAGACCGGTCTAGACCACCACTGATCTGCTATTTCTCCACGTCATCACTGAGATTAGAAGGAAAACGACTCTTCTAAGTGACGGACACGCCCCCTGCACTCAAGATGAGGATTTGTCAGTGATATTTATGGTCTTGGTCTTGGTCTCGCCCTGCATTGGTCTTGGTCTTGACTCGGTCTCGCTTGTAGAATGTGATGAGAGAGTTTGTAGAATGTGATGTGAGAGTTTGTAGAATGTGATGTGAGAGCTTGTAGAATGTGATGAGAGAGCTTGTAGAATGTGATGAGAGCTTGTAGAATGTGATGAGAGCTTGTAGAATGTGATGAGAGAGTTTGTAGAATGTGATGTGAGAGCTTGTAGAATGTGATGAGAGAGTTTGTAGAATGTGATGAGAGAGTTTGTAGAATGAGATGAGAGAGTTTGTAGAATGTGATGAGAGCTTGTAGAATGTGATGAGAGCTTGTAGAATGAGATGAGAGAGTTTGTAGAATGTGATGTGAGAGCTTGTAGAATGTGATGAGAGAGTTTGTAGAATGAGATGAGAGAGTTTGTAGAATGAGATGAGAGAGTTTGTAGAATGTGATGAGAGCTTGTAGAATGAGATGTGAGAGTTTGTAGAATGTGATGTGAGAGCTTGTAGAATGTGATGAGAGAGTTTGTAGAATGTGATGTGAGAGCTTGTAGAATGTGATGTGAGAGCTTGTAGAATGTGATGTGAGAGCTTGTAGAATGTGATGAGAGAGCTTGTAGAATGTGATGAGAGCTTGTAGAATGTGATGTGAGAGCTTGTAGAATGTGATGTGAGAGCTTGTAGAATGTGATGAGAGCTTGTAGAATGTGATGAGAGAGCTTGTAGAATGTGATGTGAGAGCTTGTAGAATGTGATGTGAGAGCTTGTAGAATGTGATGTGAGAGCTTGTAGAATGTGATGAGAGAGTTTGTAGAATGTGATGTGAGAGCTTGTAGAATGTGATGTGAGAGCTTGTAGAATGTGATGTGAGAGCTTGTAGAATGTGATGAGAGCTTGTAGAATGTGATGAGAGAGCTTGTAGAATGTGATGTGAGAGCTTGTAGAATGTGATGTGAGAGCTTGTAGAATGTGATGTGAGAGCTTGTAGAATGTGATGAGAGAGCTTGTAGAATGTGATGAGAGCTTGTAGAATGTGATGAGAGAGTTTGTAGAATGTGATGAGAGCTTGTAGAATGTGATGAGAGAGCTTGTAGAATGAGATGAGAGCTTGTAGAATGTGATGAGAGAGTTTGTAGAATGTGATGAGAGCTTGTAGAATGTGATGAGAGAGCTTGTAGAATGTGATGAGAGCTTGTAGAATGAGATGAGAGAGTTTGTAGAATGTGATGTGAGAGCTTGTAGAATGTGATGTGAGAGCTTGTAGAATGTGATGAGAGCTTGTAGAATGTGATGTGAGAGTTTGTAGAATGTGATGTGAGAGCTTGTAGAATGTGATGAGAGAGCTAGTAGAATGTGATGAGAGCTTGTAGAATGTGATGAGAGAGCTTGTAGAATGTGATGAGAGCTTGTAGAATGAGATGAGAGAGTTTGTAGAATGTGATGAGAGAGCTTGTAGAATGTGATGAGAGAGCTTGAGAGAGCTTGTAGAATGAGATGAGAGAGTTTGTAGAATGTGATGAGAGAGCTTGTAGAATGTGATGAGAGTTTGTAGAATGAGATGTGAGAGCTTGTAGAATGTGATGAGAGAGTTTGTAGAATGTGATGAGAGCTTGTAGAATGAGATGAGAGAGTTTGTAGAATGTGATGAGAGAGCTTGTAGAATGAGATGAGAGAGTTTGTAGAATGTGATGAGAGCTTGTAGAATGAGATGTGAGAGTTTGTAGAATGTGATGAGAGCTTGTAGAATGAGATGTGAGAGTTTGTAGAATGTGATGAGAGCTTGTAGAATGTGATGAGAGCTTGTAGAATGTGATGAGAGAGTTTGTAGAATGTGATATGAGAGCTTGTAGAATGTGATGAGAGAGCTTGTAGAATGTGATGTGAGAGTTTGTAGAATGTGATGAGAGCTTGTAGAATGAGATGTGAGAGTTTGTAGAATGTGATGAGAGCTTGTAGAATGAGATGAGAGAGTTTGTAGAATGTGATGAGAGCTTGTAGAATGAGATGTGAGAGTTTGTAGAATGTGATGAGAGCTTGTAGAATGTGATGAGAGCTTGTAGAATGTGATGAGAGAGTTTGTAGAATGTGATGTGAGAGCTTGTAGAATGTGATGAGAGAGCTTGTAGAATGTGATGTGAGAGCTTGTAGAATGTGATGAGAGAGCTTGTAGAATGTGATGAGAGCTTGTAGAATGTGATGAGAGAGTTTGTAGAATGTGATGAGAGCTTGTAGAATGTGATGAGAGAGCTTGTAGAATGTGATGAGAGCTTGTAGAATGAGATGAGAGAGTTTGTAGAATGTGATGTGAGAGCTTGTAGAATGTGATGTGAGAGCTTGTAGAATGTGATGTGAGAGCTTGTAGAATGTGATGTGAGAGTTTGTAGAATGTGATGTGAGAGCTTGTAGAATGTGATGAGAGAGCTTGTAGAATGTGATGAGAGCTTGTAGAATGTGATGAGAGAGCTTGTAGAATGTGATGAGAGCTTGTAGAATGAGATGAGAGAGTTTGTAGAATGTGATGAGAGAGCTTGTAGAATGTGATGAGAGAGCTTGAGAGAGCTTGTAGAATGAGATGAGAGAGTTTGTAGAATGTGATGAGAGAGCTTGTAGAATGTGATGAGAGCTTGTAGAATGTGATGAGAGAGCTTGTAGAATGTGATGAGAGAGTTTGTAGAATGTGATGAGAGCTTGTAGAATGAGATGAGAGAGTTTGTAGAATGTGATGAGAGAGCTTGTAGAATGTGATGAGAGCTTGTAGAATGTGATGAGAGCTTGTAGAATGAGATGAGAGAGTTTGTAGAATGTGATGAGAGCTTGTAGAATGAGATGAGAGAGTTTGTAGAATGTGATGAGAGCTTGTAGAATGTGATGAGAGCTTGTAGAATGTGATGAGAGCTTGTAGAATGTGATGAGAGAGTTTGTAGAATGTGATGTGAGAGCTTGTAGAATGTGATGAGAGAGCTTGTAGAATGTGATGAGAGCTTGTAGAATGTGATGAGAGAGCTTGTAGAATGAGATGAGAGAGTTTGTAGAATGTGATGTGAGAGCTTGTAGAATGTGATGAGAGCTTGTAGAATGTGATGAGAGCTTGTAGAATGTGATGAGAGAGTTTGTAGAATGTGATGTGAGAGCTTGTAGAATGTGATGAGAGAGCTTGTAGAATGTGATGAGAGCTTGTAGAATGTGATGAGAGAGCTTGTAGAATGAGATGAGAGAGTTTGTAGAATGTGATGAGAGCTTGTAGAATGTGATGAGAGCTTGTAGAATGAGATGTGAGAGCTTGTAGAATGTGATGAGAGCTTGTAGAATGAGATGTGAGAGCTTGTAGAATGAGATGTGAGAGTTTGTAGAATGTGATGAGAGCTTGTAGAATGTGATGTGAGAGCTTGTAGAATGTGATGAGAGCTTGTAGAACGTGATGTGAGAGCTTGTAGAATGTGATGAGAGCTTGTAGAATGAGATGTGAGAGTTTGTAGAATGTGATGAGAGCTTGTAGAATGAGATGTGAGAGCTTGTAGAATGAGATGTGAGAGCTTGTAGAATGTGATGAGAGCTTGTAGAATGAGATGTGAGAGCTTGTAGAATGAGATGTGAGAGCTTGTAGAATGAGATGTGAGAGTTTGTAGAATGTGATGTGAGAGCTTGTAGAATGAGATGTGAGAGCTTGTAGAATGAGATGTGAGAGCTTGTAGAATGTGATGTGAGAGCTTGTAGAATGAGATGTGAGAGTTTGTAGAATGTGATGAGAGCTTGTAGAATGAGATGTGAGCGCTTGTAGAATGAGATGTGAGAGTTTGTAGAATGTGATGTGAGAGCTTGTAGAATGTGATGAGAGCTTGTAGAATGTGATGAGAGCTTGTAGAATGTGATGAGAGAGTTTGTAGAATGTGATGTGAGAGCTTGTAGAATGTGATGAGAGAGCTTGTAGAATGTGATGAGAGCTTGTAGAATGTGATGAGAGAGCTTGTAGAATGAGATGAGAGAGTTTGTAGAATGTGATGAGAGCTTGTAGAATGTGATGAGAGCTTGTAGAATGAGATGTGAGAGCTTGTAGAATGTGATGAGAGTTTGTAGAATGTGATGAGAGCTTGTAGAATGAGATGTGAGCGCTTGTAGAATGAGATGTGAGAGTTTGTAGAATGTGATGAGAGCTTGTAGAATGAGATGTGAGAGCTTGTAGAATGAGATGTGAGAGTTTGTAGAATGTGATGAGAGCTTGTAGAATGTGATGTGAGAGCTTGTAGAATGTGATGAGAGCTTGTAGAACGTGATGTGAGAGCTTGTAGAATGTGATGAGAGCTTGTAGAATGAGATGTGAGAGTTTGTAGAATGTGATGAGAGCTTGTAGAATGAGATGTGAGAGCTTGTAGAATGAGATGTGAGAGCTTGTAGAATGTGATGAGAGCTTGTAGAATGAGATGTGAGAGCTTGTAGAATGAGATGTGAGAGCTTGTAGAATGTGATGTGAGAGCTTGTAGAATGAGATGTGAGAGTTTGTAGAATGTGATGAGAGCTTGTAGAATGAGATGTGAGAGTTTGTAGAATGTGATGAGAGCTTGTAGAATGAGATGTGAGAGCTTGTAGAATGAGATGTGAGAGTTTGTAGAATGTGATGAGAGCTTGTAGAATGTGATGTGAGAGCTTGTAGAATGAGATGTGAGAGCTTGTAGAATGTGATGTGAGAGCTTGTAGAATGTGATGTGAGAGCTTGTAGAATGTGATGAGAGTTTGTAGAATGTGATGAGAGTTTGTAGAATGTGATGAGAGCTTGTAGAATGTGATGAGAGCTTGTAGAATGTGATGAGAGTTTGTAGAATGTGATGAGAGTTTGTAGAATGTGATGAGAGCTTGTAGAATGTGATGAGAGCTTGTAGAATGTGATGAGAGAGCTTGTAGAATGAGATGAGAGTTTGTAGAATGTGATGAGAGAGCTTGTAGAATGAGATGAGAGAGCTTGTAGAATGTGATGAGAGAGCTTGTAGAATGAGATGAGAGTTTGTAGAATGTGATGAGAGCTTGTAGAATGTGATGAGAGAGCTTGTAGAATGAGATGAGAGTTTGTAGAATGTGATGAGAGTTTGTAGAATGAGATGAGAGCTTGTAGAATGAGATGAGAGAGCTTGTAGAATGTGATGAGAGAGCTTGTAGAATGAGATGAGAGAGCTTGTAGAATGTGATGAGAGTTTGTAGAATGTGATGAGAGTTTGTAGAATGAGATGAGAGTTTGTAGAATGTGATGAGAGCTTGTAGAATGTGATGAGAGCTTGTAGAATGTGATGAGAGAGCTTGTAGAATGAGATGAGAGTTTGTAGAATGTGATGAGAGTTTGTAGAATGTGATGAGAGTTTGTAGAATGTGATGAGAATGTGATGAGAGTTTGTAGAATGAGATGAGAGTTTGTAGAATGTGATGAGAGCTTGTAGAATGTGATGAGAGTTTGTAGAATGAGATGAGAGAGCTTGTAGAATGAGATGAGAGTTTGTAGAATGTGATGAGAGTTTGTAGAATGTGATGAGAGTTTGTAGAATGAGATGAGAGTTTGTAGAATGTGATGTGAGCTTGTAGAATGTGATGAGAGAGCTTGTAGAATGAGATGTGAGAGCTTGTAGAATGAGATGAGAGTTTGTAGAATGTGATGAGAGAGCTTGTAGAATGAGATGAGAGAGCTTGTAGAATGAGATGAGAGAGTTTGTAGAATGTGATGAGAGTTTGTAGAATGTGATTAGAGCTTGTAGAATGTGATGAGAGAGCTTGTAGAATGAGATGAGAGAGCTTGTAGAATGAGATGAGAGAGCTTGTAGAATGAGATGAGAGTTTGTAGAATGTGATGAGAGCTTGTAGAATGTGATGAGAGAGCTTGTAGAATGAGATGAGAGAGCTTGTAGAATGTGATGAGAGCTTGTAGAATGTGATGAGAGAGCTTGTAGAATGAGATGAGAGAGCTTGTAGAATGTGATGAGAGCTTGTAGAATGTGATGAGAGAGCTTGTAGAATGAGATGAGAGAGCTTGTAGAATGAGATGAGAGTTTGTAGAATGTGATGAGAGTTTGTAGAATGTGATGAGAGAGCTTGTAGAATGAGATGAGAGTTTGTAGAATGTGATGAGAGTTTGTAGAATGAGATGAGAGTTTGTAGAATGTGATGAGAGCTTGTAGAATGTGATGAGAGAGCTTGTAGAATGAGATGAGAGAGCTTGTAGAATGAGATGAGAGTTTGTAGAATGTGATGAGAGTTTGTAGAATGTGATGAGAGTTTGTAGAATGTGATGAGAGAGCTTGTAGAATGAGATGAGAGAGTTTGTAGTATGTGATGTGAGAGCTTGTAGAATGAGATGTGAGAGCTTGAAGGAAAAAAAAGTGAATACCTCCCTCCCCCTCCCTCCTCCCCTCGCTGTGTGTCTGCCTGTGGGGGGAATTGGCCAATCAGAAGTAAATTTCCCCATTCAAATCCTCCATTGATTTTTCACAAAATTCTTATGTCAAGAGATTGGTGACTGAAACCAAGACAACCAGCAACCCCAATACTCGTGACTATAGTACATTTAATTTTTCACATCCAGTCTCAAGAACCTTTCAGTCAGTTCTAGTTGTTGTAGTTTACCGTCCTCCTGGCCCATATTCTGAGTTTCTATCTGAATTTGCAGAATTTTTATCAGATTCAGTCCTGAACAGTGATAGAATAATTGTTGTTGGTGACTTCAATATCCATGTGGATGTTGATAATGATAGCCTGAGCACAGCTTTGATGTCACTATTACACTCTATTGGTTTCACTCAGGGTGTAAACGAACCTACTCATCGTTTTATCCACACCCTGGATCTTGTTTTAGCTTATGGAATTGAAATCCATAACCTTACAGTTTTCCTAGAAAATCCTCTGCTATCAGACCTTTTTTTTTATTACATTCGATTTTGTCCTACCAGAATTACATCTGCCTGGAAGAGGTGTGCTCTCTAGAAGTTTGTCGGATAGTGCTGTTGCTAGATTTAAGGTGCTTTTGATTCAGTACCGTGTTTCAACCCAGTTGGAAACTCTTATAATAGCTTTAGTCCCTCTCAGCTAGATCAGTTTGTTGATAGTGCAGTGGATTCGCTGAGAGTTACTCTGGATTCGATTGCTCCCCTGAAACAGAAGGTTGTCAAGCGGCGGAGAGTGGCTCCATGGTTCAACTCAGAAACCTGTACTCTAAAACAATCGTCGGGGAATTTTGAAAGAATATGGCGCTCGACCAAAACGGTAGAATCTCGTTTTTTCTGGCAGGATAGTCATAGAAGATATATGAAGGCTCTACGTCACGCTCGAGCTGCCTACTATTCCTCTCTAATCGAGGAAAACAAAGGCAATCCTAGATACCTTTTCAGCACTGTAGCCAGGCTGACAGAGAGTCATGGCTCCATTGAGCCTTGTATTCCTTTAGCCCTCAGCAGTAATGACTTCCTGAGTTTTTTCAACAACAAAGTTTTAGATATCAGAGACAAAATTGGTAACCTCCTGCCCTTACCTGGTGCGGATACGTCTGATACGGCAGAGACAGTTCCAGGACCAGATATTAGTCTCGACTGTTTTTCTCCAATCAACCTTTCAGAGCTATATCCCATTTTTTCTGCGTCGAAACTGTCAACCTGTATTTTGGACCCAATCCCAACCAAGCTGTTTAAGGAAGTTTTTCCCTTAGTTAGCAACTCTATGTTAGATATGATCAATTCGTCTCTACTGGCAGGCTATGTACCCCAGGCATTTAAAGTAGCGGTAATCAAACTTCTACTTAAAAAGCCTACTCTGGACTCAGGAACTCTGGCTAACTACAGGCCTATATCCAACCTTCCTTTTTTCTCGAAGATCCTGGAGAAGGTGGTAGCTAAACAGCTGTGTGACTTTCTCCATGACAACAGTTTATTTGAGGAGTTTCAGTCAGGATTTAGAGTCCACCATAGCACTGAGACTGCACTAGTTAGAGTTACAAACGATCTACTTCTAGCTTCAGACAGGGGACTTCTGTATGTGCTCGTCCTGTTAGATCTTAGTGCTGCTTTTGACACCATTGACCATCGGATCCTGTTGTACAGACTGGAGCATTTGCTTGGAATTACAGGGACTGCTCTAAATTGGTTTGAATCCTACTTATCAGACCAATCTCAGTTTGTACATGTTAATAATGAGTCCTCTATGCACACTAAAGTTTGCCATGGAGTCCCACAAGGTTCAGTGCTTGGACCAATTCTCTTTACATTATATATGCTTCCTCTGGGAAATATTATGAGGAAACACTCCATACAGTTTCATTGTTATGCAGATGATACTCAGCTTTATGTATCAATGAAGCCCCATGGCACCAGTCAGTTATGTCAGCTAGAAACGTGCCTTAAGGACGTTAGGACCTGGATGACCAGAAATCTTTTGCTACTTAACTCAGACAAGACTGAAGTTATTGTGCTCGGCCCTAAGAACCTCAGAGAGACTTTTTCTAGTGATTTAACTGTCCTTAGTGACATCAGCCTGGCATCTAGCACCACTGTTAGGAATCTAGGAGTTCTTTTTGATCAAGATATGTCTTTTAGCTCTCACATCAGTCAAGTTTCAAGAACAGCCTATTTTCACCTCCGTAATATATCTAAGATCAGGAATATCCTGTCGCAAAATGGTGCAGAAAAACTAGTTCATGCATTTGTTACCTCCAGACTGGATTATTGTAACTCTCTTTTGTCAGGGTGCTCTGGCAAATCTCTAAAGACTCTTCAACTGGTCCAGAACGCTGCAGCTCGTGTACTGACCAGAACCAGGAAATGGGACCACATCACTCCTGTCCTGGCTTCTCTGCACTGGCTCCCTATACAGTCTAGAATAGAATTCAAGATCCTTCTTCTCACCTACAAAGCGCTAAATGGCCAGGCACCATCCTACCTGAAGGAGCTACTAGTGCCGTACTGTCCCTCGGGAGCGTTGCGGTCCCGGAGTGCAGGCCTGCTGGTGGTACCTACAGTCTCCAAGTGTACTATGGGGGGTAAAGCCTTCAGTTATCGGGCTCCTCTCCTCTGGAACCGCCTTCCAGCCGGGGTCCGGGAGGCAGACACAGTCTGTATTTTTAAGAATAGACTTAAAACTTTCCTTTTTGATAAATCTTATAGTTAGTGCTGGTGTAGACCAGCTCTTAGTTATGCTGCTATAGGCTTAGACTACAGGGGAAACTGGCACCTTGAGCTCCTCTCTCTCTCTCTCTCTCTCTCTGTGCATATACAGTACATCATATTACTGCATGTATCTATCTGTAAATCTCAGTCACTAACCACCTACTTTCCTGAGAGCTCTTGAGCTCTCTTAGGCTCCTCAAGATCGTTGGTTGACAGCCTGCCAGAACGTTATAGTGTTTATACTGTTAATGCAAGTGTTGTACTATGTTGTAGTTTGTTATTGTGGTGAATATATAAACTGCATTCACTGGAAATTTACTTCTGATTGGCAAGTTCCCCCAACACACAGACACACAGCCAGGGGAGGAGGGAGGAGGGGGAGGGGGGAATTTATACAAGTACAAATTTGTTTTGCTACAGACGTCTCGCAAAATGTGTTGCAAAACTCAAGCAGCGCAGATTTATGCGAGAAAAGTGGATTTTTTATACAAGTAAACATTTTTACATACAAGTTCACTTTTCCTTCAAGCTCTCTCATCACATTCTACAAGCTCTCCTATTTTGCAACATATCTACCTTCATACACATTTCACTTCATACACATGAAGTGAATAAAAGTGTAGATATGACGTATCTGACACAGAGAGGAGGACGACGATAAACCAACTCGCTGCTCTGATTAAACTCATTGCTGCTCCTCTCATCTCTCGTTGTGACTTAAAGGAAGATAAAACATGTTAGCAGGTGGAATAATAAGAACACAGCAGCACTCAAACATTAGTAGTGTGGAATCTTATATTCTTTATACTTTTATGTTTGCTCATTAACTGATCCAATGCATTACACATAGCATTACACATATCACGTATACATGCACCGTGTCCTTATATGACCACTGCAACACACGAACCTTGCACGATACTCACCTCACCACAGGAGTTTTATCTCACGTACACAGACTCAACAACAGCTCCTTATAAGGACTATTTTTTTAAAACTCTCAAGGACAAGTTACTGCTACTTTCACATATTTATACACTGACCACAAGGTACTGACACAGATAAAGCTGCACCTTTTTCTTTGATCCTCCTCTGAAAGTTTCGATCACACTGTATGCTCAAGTATATAAAGATTGTACGCCCCAAGAGCGGGCAGAGAACTTACTTTGTGTATCCTGTACGCATAGCTGAACTTCTCTCCATGCTGCATGTAATAAACTGGGTGACTTAGCAACTCAACAGTTTCTGGAAGTTCTCTTTTATTTGCTCTCGTCCCAAGGTTCGGAGGGTTTTCTCTTTCTGCTGATTTTCTGCAGGCACAGTTCTACCACAATTACATGGCGACGACGATGGGATTCCTAACATCAACCGGGTAGTTTCCTCCGAAACAACTTCTCCACCCAAATCAACTGAGGAATAGGTAAGTCAAACACCTTTTCTAAAGTTTGACAGTTTAGGGGTGGAGAGTATAGAGTTGTGAGAAGGGAGCTCTAGGTTTGGTAACGGAATCCCTGATAAATTTTGGGTAAAGAACCAGAACTGTGTGAAACTACTCTGACCATCGGACGATAGTGAAAAAAATAAAAGAAGAAGAATAAAATAAGGTAAATAAAAGAAGAAGAATAAAATCAGGTAAATAAAAGAAGAAGAATAAAATCAAGTACCTAAATTTATATAAAATAGTGGGAACGAATTTATTGAAGAATAAAGTCAAGTACCTAAATTTATATAAAATAGTGGGAACGAATTTTTTTGAACTAATAAAATCAAGTACCTAAATTTATATAAAATAGTGGGAACGAATTTATTGAACTAATAAAATCAAGTACCTAAATTTGTATAAAATAGTGGGAACGAATTTATGAAACTAAAAATTCTGGGTTTCATGGGAAACCTCAGAGACGTCTGAGGGAGTACAGTGAAAACAGAATATTAAACTAAAATTCTGGGTTTCATGGGAAACCTCAGAGACGTCTGAGGGAGTACAGTGAAAACAGAAATTAAGCAAAGAATTGCAAAAACAAGGATAAAGTAAAATGGCTATGCTAAAGTGATAAAATAAAACAAACAAATAAAAGGAACAATGGGAAAATCAACCAGTAAACTAAAGCCTGATGGCGAAGGTAATACTCCGGATAGATCAATCTTAATGCAAATAAAAACAGGGTACCCTGACATAGATTGGCTTAAAATTTTCAAACGTTGGAACAAAAAAAAAAATTAAATTAAATTAAATTTAAAAAATTTAAAAAAATTAAAAAAAAAAAAAAAAAAAAATGGCCGGTACTGGGCACTTGCGACCCAAAGAAATGCGCAAAAGTGGATAAAATGTTGAAAGAAAAGTGGTGGGGAAAAGATGGCAAAGGAAAAGCAGGACCAAAGAAAGTGAAGACCTCCATTGGGGGCTTGTGAAAGGTCATGTTGAAAAGAAAGCAGCAGTAAGTAGGGAGAGAACAGCGCTGAAAGCAGCGGCTGAAATGTCAGAAAAGGCACAGCAGGAAGGTGAAGCAAACGAGAAACTTAGATTAATGTTACATTCAGTTAATCAGCCAGGAGAGCCAAGCAAACCCCCAAAAACAGATAAAGCCAAAGTACAGCTTGGTCTCCGAATAATCCATTTGGTAAAAAGGGCTCAACTGTTAAATTGTACCCCAACCTGTTAACAAAAGAAGGCTTTCCCCCTGACTATAGCTCAGATGACGAATTGTACCTGTATAGAAATACACCACGAGCACCCGCACCCAGACAGGGCAGAAGCGGACAGGCTGCAGCTGCACCACAGCAACAGGATGAGCGAGCAGAGGGAGGGGGAGATAGCAGTAAGGAGCTTTCGGGCGGATCAGATGAAGAACAAAAAGCACCGAGGCAATCTGAAAGAGTTAAACAGCAAAAATTTAAAAAAGAACAAGAAAAAAAGGAGCAGGGTCAGAAAGGAGCTAGCGGATCAGGACAGGGAGGCACACACGTGCTCGAAGCCCCTTTAAGAATATTTCCAGGAATAAATGGGGATGGGTCTCTTATCACTGCATACCGCCCCTGGACTAAAATGGAATTAAAACAACTGACTGACGATACCCCAGATCCTAAGAAGGACGTGACTCAGACTATAACATATCTAAAGAGACTGTCTGGATGTTTCTATCCCTGTCAGGGTGACTGGTACAACTTTTGTATGGCGCGTTGGCCTAAGCTCGAGGATAGATGGAAAATACATCTTGATGCACAGAGCGCAGCTGCAAAAGATCAGACAGAAGAAAGGGGCGAACTTATGTTGGAAGAAATAATGAAGGATTTACAGACTAAATTCAAAGTCAACCCAGATTGGGGTAAACTGTCAGGACTACATAAAAGAAAAGAGGAACAGGTGGAAGATTTTGTGACTAGGTTGCAAGACACATTTAAGAAATACTCAGGCTTAACCTCAGAGCAGTTCGCCCCGCTTCTTCCGCGTGCATTCGTTGACGGATTAGAAAGACATTCCAGAGAAGTGATAAAACAAGACCTCGCGTGGGAGGTAAAAACTCTAGAACAGTGTGTAGCTATAGCCAAACACTTGGAAAGAAATCGACAAAATGCTGAATCCTCTGATAGTTCTAGCTCAGAGTCTGACACCGATTGTAAAAACAAAAATAAAATAAGACACAGAAATAAGGGAAAGAAAGACAAACGCAAACAATATTCTGGTGCTGTAAAACAAATGATTGTGCAACAGCCTCAGCAGGCTGCCCCTACCCAACCCTCCTCTCTCCCACAGACACAGTTTTTATCTCCAGCTCCCATACAGTGGCCAGTTTATCACCCCTTTCCAGCAGCTCAAGGAACCAACCCCTTTCACAGTCGAGAGCCACCCCAAGGTCAACAGGTAAGACCAGATCAATGTCTGTACTGTGGCCAAAGTGGACATTGGGCCAAAGACTGTAGATTGAAGGCCAGCCAACGAGGGCGTGGCCGAGGAGGAGCCCCAGGTTTAAACAAACCCGCCTACAGAAGTAACTGGGTTCCTCCTAGAGGAGGGGGCGGAGGTAGAGGCATGAATAGACAGCAAATGGGTTCCCCTGGTGGACCATTCCTGCACCCACAATAGGCCAGCGAGGCTCCACACCTAGGCTCACAGGGAAGTAAGCCACCCACACTTACACAAACACTAATTCCCCTTTTATTAGCTCCTCTTTCTGTTTCTCCAGATCCGAAGGCAGTGATGGAAATAAACAGGACCTCAACTGAGATGCCAGTAGACACTGGGGCTACTGTTTCTACCCTGACTCCCTCTGATGCAGCTGCTGCTAATGTTGCACCCACCACAGAAACCCTAAGTACCATAGGAGTGGCTGGAATTACGCAACAAAATTATGTCTCACAACCTGCTGCAGTGTCTTTTCAGGGTCAAAATCTGGAGCACTCTTTTCTACTTATGGGCGACAACTCACCAGTAAGTTTAATGGGAAGAGATTTATTAGGTAAGTTAAAAGCCACTTTGGTATGCCATACTAATTCTGTTGAATTACAGCTCCCTCCAACTTCCCAGATGTCCATGACAGTTAACCAGCCTGGACTTTACTACAGCCTAATGTATAATGACTTTCAGTCAGATATTATTATAAGAAGCATGGTGCCTTTTACATTTGATCTATTGCAGGAGTTTCTCTCAGACAGCCCAGACCTCCCTGATGTTTCCTCAGCTTGTGTCCCTCCACACCGCATGCACTGGACTTTGCACGTTGACCCTACAGGACGAGACCTTGAGTATTTCCATCATTTTTCTCCCTTCTTAGGACAGGCCTGTAGTGTTTTTGCGTGCACCATTTTGTTGTGTAAGCAGGGGGGTGCCCTATTGACACATCAATTGGGCCCAGTAGCCTCCAGCTTGTTCCAGCAACCTGACTCCGCCCCACACCTGACTCTCTACACCTGTGAAGGTTACGAGCCTAAAGACTTAGGTCCCATAGCAAAGACCTTACAGACTCTGACTCCAACCATCTCACATTTGTACCAAGGAATGGTGTACTCCCACTATGAGGGCGTGGCATGGACAGTGACAGTAGATGACTCATGGTTAGCTGATGACGAAGATCCTGTATGCACCATTTCACCTTTTAAGACCACTGACATGTCTCACCCTCTTTCTCTGTTCTCAGTTTCTGTTCCTCCTCAGTCCCCTGCCACAGCGGGAGTCCCAGACACATTGTGGTCTCAGTACTCTAATGAGTGTGGCCTAATGTTGTCTCACCCTCCTGTGTCAATTCCTGTAAAATCAGGTCCTGCTCCCAGAAAACAGCAGTACCCCCTCTCACAGGCCTCTCTGGAAGGCATTAAGCCTGTCATCGCTACCCTTTTAGACCAAGGAGTTTTGGTGCCGTGTCAGAGCCCCTGTAACACCCCTATTCTACCCGTTAAGAAACCTAACTCCCCTGACTGGCGGTTTGTTCAAGATCTCCGCCTGATTAATGACTATGTGGCTCCCATGACTCCTGTAGTACCCAGCCCCACCACCATCCTAACCTCTATTCCTCCCTCTACTCAGTGGTACTCTGTTGTTGACCTCTGTTCTGCTTTTTTCAGCATCCCTGTCTCCCCAGAGTCCCAGTACCTGTTTGCTTTCACCTACGGTGGGCATCAGTACACGTGGACTCGCCTCCCACAAGGTTTTATTCACAGCCCCACTCTTTTTGCCCGAGCTCTTCTTACAGATCTAGCTGACGTTCAACTCCCTGGAGGCAGTGCCTTGATCCAGTACGTGGACGACCTGTTGGTAGCCAGCCCCACCAAAGAGGCATGCGAAACGGACACAAGAGCTCTGTTGTTGTCATTGGCTGAGAAGGGACACAAGGCCAGCGCCACGAAAGCCCAGCTGGTGCAACAAGAAGTGATCTACCTGGGCCATGTTCTCAAAGGTAACACCCGCCAAGTCAGTAGTAAACGTGTTTCTGCTGTTTTGAACATTCCAAAACCCCACACCAAGAAGCAGCTGAAGTCGTTCCTAGGCATCCTCGGGTACTCCAGACCATGGATCATGGACTTTGCCCCTCGAGCCAGGCCCCTTCAAGACATGCTCCTGCAGGCAGCTCCTGAGCACCTCCAATGGACGGAGGATGCAGAGACAGCGTTTACTGACTTAAAACAAGCACTTTCACAGGCCCCGGCGCTGGGTCTCCCTGATTACAGCAAACCTTTCCAGCTGTACGTTCACGAACGCAATGGGTTTGCCTCTGGTGTTCTCACTCAACAACATGGCTCTAACAAACGCCCAGTAGGTTACTATTCCACTCGCCTTGACAACACTGAGCTGGGTTTGCCCCCGTGTCTCCGAGCTGTGGCGGCTGCTGCTTTCATGGTAAGAACCGTGTCTGACCTGGTATTGGACTCTCAGTGTAAACTTTATGTTCCCCATGCAGTGAGTGCTCTGCTTACCAGAGCCAGCACACAACACCTTTCCGCAGCCAGACAGAGTCATTATGAATTGTTGCTGCTGTCTATGCCTAATCTTACTATTCACAGATCTCCAACTCTCGATCCCTCTTCTCTCCTTCCTACTGCTGCTGACGGTGAGCCCCATGACTGCCAGGCGACGGTGATGACCTACACCATTCATGAAGATCTTTTTGACACCCCTTTGTCTAACCCTGACCTTACCCTGTTCACTGACGGCAGCTCTTCTAGAAACCTGCAGGGCACCCTTGATTCAGGTTGGGCTGTAGTTTCTCCCATTGGCACCATTCTTACAGGTAAACTTCCAGACCACTTCTCTGCTCAACAGGCGGAGCTAGTGGCTCTCACTCAGGCATGTATCTATGCAAAGAATAAATCTGTTAACATCTACACTGACTCTCGGTATGCTTTAGGTGTCTGCCTTGATTTTGGTGGAATCTGGAGACATCGTGATTTCTTAACATCTGCAGGCACCCCTATTAAAAATGCTTCCCTAGTAGAGGCTCTCCTAAAAGCTCTCCTTCTTCCTTCTAAAGTTGCCTTTCTCAAATGTGACGCCCATACATCTTCCAAAGATCCTGTGAGCCTCGGTAACGCAAGAGCTGATACTGCAGCAAAAGCCGCTGCGGTGTCAGGAGCCCTCGCTCCCGTGTTGGCGACCTCAACACTGGTTTCTCCCAGCCCGGATCCCTCCGTCCATGACGTAGCTGCCTTACAGTTAGCTGCCGAACCCTTGGAACGATCTCACTGGCAGACAAAATGTGTTCTTGTAAATAATGTATATTACTCTGTCGACGGGCGCCCGTGTTGCCCTCAGTCGCTCCTCCCCTACCTCTTACAGACTGTTCACGGTGTAGCACACGTGAACAAAGGGGGGATGGAAGCGATAATTAGACGTGTATGGTATGCAAATAATGTATCCCAGGCATGTGCTGATTTTGTACAAAGATGTGCCATTTGCCAACAACACAACGTTGGAAAGACAACAAAAGTGAAACAAGGTGCTCATCCTGCTCCACCAGGACCATTTTCAAATTTACAGATTGATTTTATCCAAATGCCAAAACACGGACGGTTTCAATACGTCCTGGTCATGGTGGACACATTCTCAGGATGGTCCGAAGCTTTTCCTACTGC
This sequence comes from Labrus bergylta, assembly GCF_963930695.1. Classification (NCBI taxonomy): domain Eukaryota; kingdom Metazoa; phylum Chordata; class Actinopteri; order Labriformes; family Labridae; genus Labrus; species Labrus bergylta. The sequence continues at coordinate 37,139,220 of NC_089195.1, forward strand.
AAAAGCAGACACAACAGCAGTATCAAAAGCCTTACTCAAAGAGTTCATTCCAAGGTTTGGTATCCCAGTATCCATTAATAGTGACAGAGGGACTCATTTTACTGGACAAATAGTGCAAGATGTTGTTACAGCACTAGGAATCAAACACCACCTGCACACACCTTACCATCCACAAAGTGCAGGGAAAGTTGAAAGGTTGAACCAGACTCTGAAACTCAAACTAGCTAAAATATGTGCACAGACACAACTTAGCTGGCCGGAGGCTCTTCCTCTGGCCCTGATGAGTATTAGAGCTACTACTAGCAGACGTAATCATTTATCTCCATATGAGGTGATTACAGGACGAGCCATGAGCACCCCAGGATCTCTGGGCACTATGATAGTGCCTCAAGAAATGGCCCTGAGACATGATAGTGTACTAAACTATTGCAAAGCGTTGCACTATGTCTTCTCATCCATTCACAAACAGGTTCGTGAAGGACAACCACAACCCCTGAACGAACCAGGACATCCACTGCAACCAGGTGACTACGTGGCTATAAAGATCCACCAAAGGAAGACTGCACTGCAGCCCCGGTGGACCAAACCTTATCAGGTTCTACTCGTCACAAACACCGCAGTAAAGGTCGAAGGTCGACCTACATGGATCCACGCATCCCACTGTAAGAAGGTAACACCACCTGCTGCAACGGCTGACAAGACAGCATTAGAGCGTTGAGGAATTAGTCGACAGGAGTGTACGACGTGCTCTGCTCCTACAGCAGGCAACATGGCTCCAACTCCAACCCTCCTGCCATTGACTGAGAGGCAGCCACGCGGTCAGAAGAGAGACAGGCCCAGACCATGGCATCCTTTTAGAAATCATAAAGGCCTGTGTGGCCTCCGAGGCACGACATGTATCCTCCTAATTTTTGCTAGCATTGTGCTAGCACCTTGGTTATGGTATCAGCTGCAAGAAACTAACACTAAATCTGTAACCACTCCCACTAAACCCTCTCTCACCAACTCTACAGCACCCAATGTTAACACCACCTTTTCTCCACAGCAACAACCACGTGAAAGACGGTCTGTATCCTCTACCACTGTCTCTTGTTTCACACCTTCTCCCAAACAAACTCATAAGGCCATTCCTCAGATTTTCCTTCCTAGAAATCAGCATTGATGAGCAATTTGTTTGGTAAATGGAAAGGTCTAATTATGTCTGTCCTACTTTCAATTGCAGTCATGGCTGCGATTCTCATTCTCTGTGGTTGTTGCTGTATCCCATGTATTAGAGCTCTTATGACTCGCTTGATTGACCGTGCTATTTCACCCCCACATCCTGAAGATGCTGTGCAAAATTTCCCGCTGCTAGCGGTTACTGGTGATGCTAATGACGCTGATGATGAAAATGAAGGCTACCCCGATCTCAGTTTCTTCCCCTTTGATGAGTGATGTGTGAAGGGTGTTTTATGTTTTATTTTGTTTTATCGTAGGTTGTTCTAAAGAACAAAAGGGGGGAATGTGGAATCTTATATTCTTTATACTTTTATGTTTGCTCATTAACTGATCCAATGCATGACACATAGCATTACACATATCACGTATACATGCACCGTGTCCTTATATGACCACTGCAACACACGAACCTTGCACGATACTCACCTCACCACAGGAGTTTTATCTCACGTACACAGACTCAACAACAGCTCCTTATAAGGACTATTTTTTTAAAACTCTCAAGGACAAGTTACTGCTACTTTCACATATTTATACACTGACCACAAGGTGCTGACACAGATAAAGCTGCACCTTTTTCTTTGATCCTCCTCTGAAAGTTTCGATCACACTGTATGCTCAAGTATATAAAGATTGTACGCCCCAAGAGCGGGCAGAGAACTTACTTTGTGTATCCTGTACGCATAGCTGAACTTCTCTCCATGCTGCATGTAATAAACTGGGTGACTTAGCAACTCAACAGTTTCTGGAAGTTCTCTTTTATTTGCTCTCGTCCCAAGGTTCGGAGGGTTTTCTCTTTCTGCTGATTTTCTGCAGGCACAGTTCTACCACAGTAGACATGTTGAGGAATCATTCTACTTACATGTGAAGAAGAGTAACGTCTGAAAGAAGACTCTCCTCTGCAGGCAGTGAGCAGACGACAGATATCAGAGTGTTTTTAATCACTACACTTCCTTCCTCTTTACATGATTAACATATTTGATAAGACAAACACCAGGAAGAACATCACAGAGAACCCAACATGTCTTCTTTCCTAACACAACTTAAACACTAAACAAAGTGATTACTGTCCAAGTGTCAGACCTTTGGGTGAATGCATTAGTTTAGAAAAAGTCAGCCAGCGTACGCACATGCAGAGTCGAACAAAACTACGAGATGTGATTCACAAAGATTCACAAAATTATACTTTTTTTATTTGCTGTATGCATTAAAAAACACAATTCAAGATATTTCCAGCCCGACCAGGTTCTTCATCAGCTGCTGTATGATACATAATAACACCTGAACCTCCATCCATTTATACCACTTTTGGTTGCGGGAGGCCTGGAGCTGATCTGAGCATCATTGATCGAGAGGCGGGGTTACACCTCTCGCCTCGTCTCGTCTCGTCCCACGTGGATCCGTCTCGTCTTGTCTCTTTGTAGCATTGGTTATAGCATTGGTTAAAGCATTGGTTAAAGCATTGGTACCCAACCTGGGGCCCGGGACCCCCTAGGGGAGGTAGCCAAAGATCTCTTGTTGTCTGAATTAAATTTGCACATATCATGATATCCCGATATATTTCAGATAATCCAGATTTGCTGAAGTGGACTCTGTGTAGTACTGTCTAAACTGCAGCTTGGCACTAGGAGTCATCGAGCGTACACGCTGCACGCCTTTATCCCTCATGCTGCCATGAAGCGTTTTTTTGAAAGCGCCATCTTTAATGAGTTCTCTGAAAACCTGACTTTTAGTGACAGATAAAGTGAAGAGGAAAAAACAACACATTGAGATTTACAGTGACCTCTCATATTTCTGTGTTCTCCTTTCAGCCACACGGGGGCGGTGTTGATCCAGGCTGAACTTTAATGGATTGGATCGATCCGTTTAAGATGACTCAGCAGTTTAACATGACATCACCTTCAGAGAGGAAGAATACAAATACAGTCAGATATAAATATCATTTAAATATATTTGTCTTTAATTGTAAAATGTTTCACACTCATGTAACATTAATAAGCAGAGGAAATACATATATGATAATTAATTACCGCAATAATAATAACAGAATTTAATCAAATAAAAGTAAACTGAAGAAATAAAGTAATATGGTTGAAAAACTAAACTTTTATCAAAGTTTAAAACAGGTAAAAGTAAACACGTAAAGTATATTTATTTCATAGATTGTTTTGTTTCAATTTTTATAGTTAAATTAATGTAATTTTCTATTTATTTATTTGTATTTTTTCAAATGTTTTAATTTAATTAAATTATTAAATTAAACTAATTTAAATTCATATTTTATTTTATTTATATATTACGTCTTTTGGTTTTATTTAAAAAACAAATGTTTTAACTTAAATGTGTTTTATTTTGTATTTTTTGTGTTTCGTGTTTCATGTTATTTTATTATTTATTAATTGATGGATTTAAACATTTTAAAACTATTATTTGAGTCGCGTTAGAATATCATGGTAGGCGGGATCTACTCATGTTATTGACAGGCATCTCGGACCAATAGGCGTCCTTCTCTGTGGCTAAGAAAAAACCTTGAATCCAGGCTCCCCCTACACTTCACACCTGAGCGTGAAGTACTGCAGAGCATGCTGGGATTAAGAGTTCTTTAAGATCCTTTGTTTGTTTTCCCTCCATTTAAACATGCAGTCTGGTTTGGGAGGCTTTCTCCTATCGGGCTGGGACCCAACACTGTATAACTCAGCAGGTGAAACCTCTGCAGAGCTGACATGAGCCTGTATTTAGTCACTGTTTGTCTTTTAAGAGTTTCTTTTATTTCTCTTAAATATTAGGATAATTTGAATTCCCTGTCCAGTAAACTATAGCATTCTACTCTATGTATTGTTTGGGTTTCTAATTTCCACTGATTCATATATTTCTGTTTATTATCTTTGTCTGTTTGTTGAATTTGTGAGTTGCTTTGATATGTGGATCTATGTGTGGTGTTTCTATCAGTGATCAGAGAGTGTGTGTGTTCTAAATAAGCTCTGTGTTGCTGTGACTCGGACTCGATCAGGTGGTTCATGAACTTTATCCTTTAATGTGGATCAGTAGAGGGAACTGGCCCAGCTTGGCTCTGCAGCCGTGGTTTGGACAGTTTCTGTGGACTCGTAATATGTTTTTACAAAACTCCAGATGGACTCTTTACATGGGTGTGTATGTGACTTCCTGTGCTTCTGCAGCCAGCATCTAGTGGACACTCCAGGAACTGCAGGATTTTACACTTCAGCATCAGCTTCATGTTTCAACACCGGGTAACTGTGTTCTGGTTAAGAAGACCTCACCAGCTGATTATAAATATAAACTCTCCGTCTTTATTTATTCACCAGAAGAAGAGACAAAGTCAAGAAGCAGCGGCCGTTTGAGACTTTTATTAGACTTTGAGATAAATAGAAAATAAATGTTGTGGATCACAGCTGTGAGAGAAAAGAGAGAGGAGGAGACGAGCTGTCAGAAGTCCAACCACTCGCTCATGTAAACGCAGTTAGACGGCGAGATCTCTCCTCCTTCATGACAGTCTTCAAACACCTGACGACAGGAAACAGGAAACAGGAAGTCAGTTTAGTAAACTGAGGGCGTGTAAGCTACTACGTTGTGACCGACCATGAGCAGGACTTTAAATACCCGATGAGTTTTTTTAGTCGTACTAGTTGAAGTTCTGCCCGACCGGCGGCGAGGAGAGAAGACCGCCACGTACAAGGTTTGGATCATTGGTGTGTGTGTGTGTGTGTCTGTGTGTGTGTGTGTCTCTGTATGTGTGTGTCTGTGTGTCTCTGTCTCTGTGTGTGTGTGTCTCTGTGTGTGTGTCTCTGTCTCTGTGTCTCTGTGTGTGTGTGTGTCTCTGTCTCTGTGTGTGTGTGTCTCTGTGTGTGTGTCTCTGTCTCTGTGTGTGTCTGTGTGTGTGTGTCTCTGTGTGTCTCTGTCTCTGTGTGTGTGTGTCTCTGTGTGTCTCTGTCTCTGTGTCTCTGTGTGTGTGTGTGTGTGTCTCTGTCTCTGTCTCTGTGTGTCTCTGTCTCTGTGTGTCTCTGTGTCTCTGTCTCTGTGTCTCTGTGTGTGTGTCTCTGTCTCTGTGTCTCTGTGTGTCTCTGTCTCTGTGTCTCTGTATGTGTGTCTCTGTCTCTGTGTCTCTGTGTGTCTCTGTCTCTGTGTCTCTGTGTGTGTGTCTCTGTCTCTGTGTCTCTGTGTGTGTGTCTCTGTATGTGTGTCTCTGTCTCTGTGTCTCTGTGTGTCTCTGTCTCTGTGTCTCTGTGTGTGTGTCTCTGTCTCTGTGTCTCTGTCTCTGTGTCTCTGTATGTGTGTCTCTGTCTCTGTGTCTCTGTGTGTCTCTGTCTCTGTGTCTCTGTGTGTGTGTCTCTGTCTCTGTGTCTCTGTCTCTGTGTCTCTGTATGTGTGTCTCTGTCTCTGTGTCTCTGTGTGTGTGTCTCTGTCTCTGTGTCTCTGTGTGTGTGTCTCTGTCTCTGTGTCTCTGTGTGTGTGTCTCTGTCTCTGTGTCTCTGTGTGTCTCTGTCTCTGTGTGTCTCTGTCTCTGTGTCTCTGTGTGTGTCTCTGTCTCTGTGTCTCTGTGTGTGTCTCTGTCTCTGTGTCTCTGTGTGTGTGTCTCTGTCTCTGTGTCTCTGTGTGTGTGTGTGTGTCTCTGTCTCTGTGTGTGTGTGTGTTGTTACCGGGCAGAGGCCGCACGGCGTCCTGACGAGGCCGGTGGGCTGCAGGATGGGGTTGACGCCGCGGTACAGCTTCATCTGTCCGTCCACGCTGCCCACCGTCCCCTCCTTGGCGGCGATGATGGTCATCTCCACCTTCCCGTCGTAGATGAGCGTGTTCAGGATGGTCTCGATGTCGTCCATAGACAGATCCACCTACACACACACACACACACCTGTCAGTCTGACACTAAAGGAATAATCAAACTAAACTACAAAGGTGCACAAGGTTCAGCGTGGTCAGGTGTGTGATGTCATAAAGTGGGCGGGGGTTAAGCAGTGTCACCTTGCTGATTCCCAGCTCGCAGATGTACTTCCAGACTTCGTGTGAGGTGGCGAAGGAGCTGTTCCTCTGAACCATGGGACTCTGTTTACTGTCCCTCGCCGCTTCAGCCTACACACACACACACACGATATGAGGATGACCTCGTTGACTCTGCTGCCCCCTGCTGGTCTGATGGAACCTGATCCACTTGGTGGATGTTTCATGAAGGTCAGTGTTCAGCAGCTTGAGTTTTGACCTCGCTGCAGTCTGAGAACAGGTTGTTTTTCTTACCTTGCTCTGCAGGAACTTGAAGCACTGCTGGTTCAGGACTTCCACAAACTCAGACTCAAAGTCCTGGTCGCTGTACCAGGCGCCGCCCGTCACCGAGCGGTCGGGCTGCAGGTTATACAGCATGTACACCTTCTTCTTAGACGCCTGCAACATGAAAAAACATGGACGAGTCAGACAGGAAGCTGATATCTCCACAGGTGAACTTTCAGGGGTAAAGCTGTGTAGTGCATCTACAGGTGTGCAGGTCTACAGGTGTGCAGGTGTGCAGGTCTACAGGTGTGCAGGTCTACAGGTGTGCAGATCTACAGGTGTGCAGGTCTACAGGTGTGCAGGTCTACAGGTGAACAGGTGTGCAGGTCTACAGGTGTGCAGGTCTACAGGTGTGCAGGTTTAAAGGTGTGCAGGTCTACAGGTGAACAGGTGTGCAGGTCTACAGGTGTGCAGGTCTACAGGTTTAAAGGTGTGCAGGTCTACAGGTGTGCAGGTCTACAGGTGAACAGGTGTGCAGGTCTACAGGTGAACAGGTGTGCAGGTTTACAGGTGTGCAGGTCTACAGGTGAACAGTTGTGCAGGTCTACAGGTGAACAGGTGTGCAGGTTTACAGGTGGGGGGGTGTGCTGGTCTACAGGTATGCAGGTCTACAGGTGTGCAGGTCTACAGGTGAATAGGTGTGCAGGTTTACAGGTCTACAGGTGAACAGGTGTGCAGGTCTACAGGTGTGCAGGTTTACAGGTGTGCAGGTCTACAGGTGTGCAGGTTTAAAGGTGTGCAGGTTTAAAGGTGTGCAGATCTACAGGTGTGCAGGTTTAAAGGTGTGCAGGTCTACAGGTGTGCAGGTCTACAGGTGAACAGGTGTGCAGGTCTACAGGTGAACAGGTGTGCAGGTCTACAGGTGAACAGGTGTGCAGGTTTAAAGGTATGCAGGTCTACAGGTGTGCAGGTTTACAGGTGTGCAGGTCTACAGGTGAACAGGTGTGCAGGTTTAAAGGTATGCAGGTCTACAGGTGTGCAGGTTTAAAGGTATGCAGGTCTACAGGTGTGCAGGTTTAAAGGTGTGCAGGTCTACAGGTGAACAGGTGTGCAGGTCTACAGGTGAACAGGTGTGCAGGTTTAAAGGTATGCAGGTCTACAGGTGTGCAGGTTTACAGGTGTGCAGGTGAACAGGTGAACAGGTGAACAGGTGTAAACTCACAGCCACAGACTTGACGGCTTTGATGAGCTTCTTACTCTCCAGGTTCTTCAGGATCTTGTTGATCTCAGTCAGAGGGAGGTTACTCTTAAAACGGATATCTCTGCTCCAGATCCCTGCACAGCAACAAACAACAAAAACAACAACAACGTAAACACTCCAACAGCTGATCACAACAATGTAAACACTCAAACAGCTGATCACAACAACAATGTAAACACTCAAACAGCTGATCACAACAACAACAACAATGTAAACACTCAAACAGCTGATCACAACAACAATGTAAACACTCAAACAGCTGATCACAACAACAACAATGTAAACACTCAAACAGCTGATCACAACAATGTAAACACTCAAACAGCTGATCACAACAACAACAACGTAAACACTCAAACAGCTGATCACAACAACAACAATGTAAACACTCAAACAGCTGATCACAACAACAACAACAATGTAAACACTCAAACAGCTGATCACAACAATGTAAACACTCAAACAGCTGATCACAACAACAACAATGTAAACACTCAAACAGCTGATCACAACAATGTAAACACTCAAACAGCTGATCACTTGTTTTTCTTAAGGTGTTAGTAAAATAAACATTGTGTTAAAGAACACAGGAAGTAAACTCCGCCACCAGGGGGCTCTCAATCAAAACAATAACAAAAGATGACGTCAAGGCTGGCAGGGAATCATGGGAGCGACCCCCTCTGCTTCCTTATGCAGTTGTCTTTGACGTAGCGCCCGGTGTTTCCACGGCAACGGTCAACCTGTCATG
>NC_089195.1:37150163-37172663 GCF_963930695.1 Labrus bergylta
TTCAGTGTGTTTCAGTGTGTTGCTGTGTGTTGTTTCAGTGTGTTTCAGTGTGTTTCAGCGTGTTTCAGTGTGTTTCAGCGTGTTGTTTCAGCGTGTTTCAGCGTGTTGTTTCAGTGTGTTTCAGTGTGTTGTTTCAGTGTGTTTCAGCGTGTTTCAGTGTGTTTCAGTGTGTTGTTTCAGCGTGTTTCAGCGTGTTTCAGCGTGTTGTTTCAGTGTGTTTCAGCGTGTTTCAGTGTGTTTCAGCGTGTTTCAGTGTGTTGTTTCAGTGTGTTGTTTCAGCGTGTTTCAGCGTGTTGTTTCAGCGTGTTTCAGTGTGTTTCAGTGTGTTGTTTCAGTGTGTTTCAGCGTGTTTCAGTGTGTTTCAGTGTGTTGTTTCAGTGTGTTTCAGTGTGTTGTTTCAGTGTGTTTCAGCGTGTTTCAGTGTGTTGTTTCAGTGTGTTGTTTCAGTGTGTTTCAGTGTGTTGTTTCAGTGTGTTTCAGCGTGTTTCAGTGTGTTTCAGTGTGTTGTTTCAGTGTGTTTCAGTGTGTTGTTTCAGTGTGTTTCAGTGTGTTGTTTCAGTGTGTTGTTTCAGTGTGTTGTTTGTGTGTTTCAGCGTGTTTCAGTGTGTTTCAGTGTGTTTCAGTGTGTTGTTTCAGTGTGTTTCAGCGTGTTTCAGTGTGTTGTTTCAGTGTGTTTCAGTGTGTTGTTTCAGTGTGTTTCAGTGTGTTGTTTCAGTGTGTTTCAGTGTGTTTCAGCGTGTTTCAGTGTGTTTCAGTGTGTTTCAGTGTGTTGTTTCAGTGTGTTTCAGCGTGTTTCAGTGTGTTGTTTCAGTGTGTTTCAGCGTGTTTCAGTGTGTTGTTTCAGTGTGTTTCAGTGTGTTGTTTCAGTGTGTTTCAGTGTGTTTCAGTGTGTTGTTTCAGTGTGTTTCAGTGTGTTGTTTCAGTGTGTTTCAGTGTGTTTCAGCGTGTTTCAGTGTGTTGTTTCAGTGTGTTTCAGTGTGTTTCAGTGTGTTTCAGCGTGTTTCAGTGTGTTGTTTCAGTGTGTTTCAGTGTGTTGCAGTGTGTTGCTGTGTGTTGTTTCAGTGTGTTTCAGTGTGTTGTTTCAGTGTGTTGTTTCAGTGTGTTGCTGTGTGTTGTTTCAGTGTGTTTCAGTGTGTTGTTTCAGTGTGTTTCAGTGTGTTGTTTCAGTGTGTTTCAGTGTGTTGTTTCAGTGTGTTTCAGTGTGTTTCAGTGTGTTGTTTCAGTGTGTTTCAGCGTGTTTCAGCGTGTTGCTGTGTGTTGTTTCAGTGTGTTTCAGCGTGTTTCAGTGTGTTGCTGTGTGTTGTTTCAGTGTGTTGTTTCAGTGTGTTGTTTCAGTGTGTTTCAGCGTGTTTCAGTGTGTTTCAGCGTGTTTCAGCGTGTTGTTTCAGTGTGTTTCAGCGTGTTTCAGTGTGTTTCAGTGTGTTGTTTCAGTGTGTTTCAGTGTGTTTCAGTGTGTTTCAGCGTGTTTCAGTGTGTTTCAGCGTGTTTCAGTGTGTTTCAGCGTTTTTCAGTGTGTTTCAGCGTGTTTCAGTGTGTTTCAGCGTGTTTCAGTGTGTTGTTTCAGTGTGTTTCAGCGTGTTTCAGTGTGTTTCAGCGTTTTTCAGTGTGTTTCAGCGTGTTTCAGTGTGTTGTTTCAGCGTGTTTCAGTGTGTTTCAGCGTGTTTCAGCGTGTTTCAGTGTGTTGTTTCAGTGTGTTTCAGCGTGTTTCAGTGTGTTTCAGTGTGTTTCAGCGTGTTGCTGTGTGTTGTTTCAGTGTGTTTCAGTGTGTTGCTGTGTGTTGTTTCAGTGTGTTTCAGTGTGTTTCAGCGTGTTTCAGCGTGTTTCAGCGTGTTGTTTCAGCGTGTTTCAGCGTGTTTCAGCGTGTTGTTTCAGTGTGTTTCAGCGTGTTTCAGTGTGTTGTTTCAGTGTGTTTCAGCGTGTTTCAGTGTGTTGTTTCAGTGTGTTTCAGCGTGTTTCAGCGTGTTTCAGTGTGTTGTTTCAGTGTGTTTCAGCGTGTTTCAGTGTGTTTCAGCGTGTTTCAGTGTGTTGTTTCAGTGTGTTGTTTCAGCGTGTTTCAGCGTGTTGTTTCAGTGTGTTTCAGCGTGTTTCAGTGTGTTTCAGTGTGTTGTTTCAGTGTGTTTCAGTGTGTTGTTTCAGTGTGTTTCAGCGTGTTTCAGTGTGTTGTTTCAGTGTGTTTCAGTGTGTTGTTTCAGTGTGTTTCAGCGTGTTTCAGTGTGTTGTTTCAGTGTGTTTCAGTGTGTTGTTTCAGTGTGTTGTTTCAGTGTGTTTCAGCGTGTTTCAGTGTGTTGTTTCAGTGTGTTTCAGCGTGTTTCAGTGTGTTTCAGTGTGTTTCAGTGTGTTGTTTCAGTGTGTTGTTTCAGTGTGTTGTTTCAGTGTGTTTCAGCGTGTTTCAGTGTGTTGTTTCAGTGTGTTTCAGTGTGTTGTTTCAGTGTGTTTCAGCGTGTTTCAGTGTGTTGTTTCAGTGTGTTGTTTCAGTGTGTTTCAGCGTGTTTCAGCGTGTTTCAGTGTGTTTCAGTGTGTTTCAGTGTGTTGTTTCAGTGTGTTTCAGTGTGTTTCAGCGTGTTTCAGTGTGTTTCAGCGTGTTTCAGTGTGTTGTTTCAGTGTGTTTCAGTGTGTTTCAGTGTGTTTCAGTGTGTTGTTTCAGTGTGTTTCAGTGTGTTGTTTCAGTGTGTTTCAGTGTGTTTCAGCGTGTTTCAGCGTGTTTCAGTGTGTTGTTTCAGTGTGTTTCAGTGTGTTTCAGCGTGTTTCAGTGTGTTGTTTCAGTGTGTTTCAGTGTGTTGCTGTGTGTTGTTTCAGTGTGTTTCAGTGTGTTGTTTCAGTGTGTTGTTTCAGTGTGTTGCTGTGTGTTGTTTCAGTGTGTTTCAGTGTGTTGTTTCAGTGTGTTTCAGTGTGTTGTTTCAGTGTGTTTCAGTGTGTTGTTTCAGTGTGTTTCAGTGTGTTGTTTCAGTGTGTTTCAGCGTGTTTCAGCGTGTTTCAGCGTGTTTCAGCGTGTTTCAGCGTGTTGCTGTGTGTTGCTGTGTGTTGTTTCAGTGTGTTTCAGTGTGTTTCAGCGTGTTTCAGTGTGTTTCAGTGTGTTGCTGTGTGTTGTTTCAGTGTGTTGTTTCAGTGTGTTGTTTCAGTGTGTTGTTTCAGTGTGTTTCAGTGTGTTGTTTCAGTGTGTTGCTGTGTGTTGTTTCAGTGTGTTTCAGTGTGTTGTTTCAGTGTGTTTCAGTGTGTTGTTTCAGTGTGTTTCAGTGTGTTGTTTCAGTGTGTTTCAGTGTGTTGTTTCAGTGTGTTGCTGTGTGTTGCTGTGTGTTTCAGTGTGTTGTTTCAGTGTGTTGCTGTGTGTTGCTGTGTGTTGTTTCAGTGTGTTGCTGTGTGTTTCAGTGTGTTGTTGCTGTGTGTTGTTTCAGTGTGTTGCTGTGTGTTTCAGTGTGTTGTTGCTGTGTGTTGTTGCTGTGTGTTGTTTCAGTGTGTTGCTGTGTGTTGCTGTGTGTTTCAGTGTGTTGTTGCTGTGTGTTGTTGCTGTGTGTTGTTTCAGTGTGTTGCTGTGTGTTGCTGTGTGTTTCAGTGTGTTGTTTCAGTGTGTTGCTGTGTGTTTCAGTGTGTTGTTTCAGTGTGTTGTTTCAGTGTGTTTCAGTGTGTTGTTTCAGTGTGTTTCAGTGTGTTTCAGTGTGTTGCTGTGTGTTGCTGTGTGTTGCTGTGTGTTTCTGTGTGTTGCTGTGTGTTGTTGTGTGTTGCTCCATGTTGCTCCATGTTGCTCCATGTTGCTGTGTGTTGCTGTGTGTTGTTTCAGTGTGTTTCAGTGTGTTTCAGTGTGTTGCTGTGTGTTTCAGTGTGTTTCTGTGTGTTGTTTCAGTGTGTTGCTGTGTGTTGTTTCAGTGTGTTTCAGTGTGTTGCTGTGTGTTGTTTCAGTGTGTTTCAGTGTGTTTCAGTGTGTTGCTGTGTGTTTCAGTGTGTTTCTGTGTGTTGTTTCTGTGTGTTGCTGTGTTGCTGTGTGTTGTTTCAGTGTGTTGTTTCAGTGTGTTGCTGTGTGTTTCAGTGTGTTGCTGTGTGTTGTTTCAGTGTGTTGCTGTGTGTTTCAGTGTGTTTCAGTGTGTTTCTGTGTGTTGCTGCGTGTTGCTGCGTGTTGCTGTGTGTTGCTGTGTGTTTCAGTGTGTTGCTGTGTGTTTCAGTGTGTTGCTGTGTGTTGTTTCAGTGTGTTTCAGTGTGTTTCAGTGTGTTGCTGTGTGTTTCAGTGTGTTTCAGTGTGTTGCTGTGTGTTTCAGTGTGTTTCTGTGTGTTGCTGCGTGTTGCTGCGTGTTGCTGTGTGTTTCTGTGTGTTGCTGTGTGTTTCAGTGTGTTGCTGTGTGTTGTTTCAGTGTGTTTCAGTGTGTTTCAGTGTGTTGCTGTGTGTTTCAGTGTGTTTCTGTGTGTTTCAGTGTGTTGTTTCAGTGTGTTGCTGTGTGTTTCAGTGTGTTGCTGTGTGTTGTTTCAGTGTGTTGCTGTGTGTTTCAGTGTGTTTCAGTGTGTTGCTGTGTGTTGCTGTGTGTTGTTTCAGTGTGTTGCTGTGTGTTTCAGTGTGTTGCTGTGTGTTTCAGTGTGTTTCAGTGTGTTGCTGTGTGTTTCAGTGTGTTTCTGTGTGTTGCTGCATGTTGCTCCATGTTGCTCCGTGTTGCTGTGTGTTTCAGTGTGTTGCTGTGTGTTGCTGTGTGTTTCAGTGTGTTTCAGTGTGTTTCAGTGTGTTTCTGTGTGTTGCTGCATGTTGCTCCATGTTGCTCCGTGTTGCTGTGTGTTTCAGTGTGTTGCTGTGTGTTGCTGTGTGTTGTTTCAGTGTGTTGCTGTGTGTTGCTGTGTGTTGTTTCAGTGTGTTGCTGTGTGTTTCAGTGTGTTGCTGTGTGTTGTTTCAGTGTGTTGCTGTGTGTTTCAGTGTGTTGCTGTGTGTTGCTGTGTGTTTCAGTGTGTTTCAGTGTGTTTCAGTGTGTTTCTGTGTGTTGCTGTGTGTTGTTTCAGTGTGTTTCAGTGTGTTGTTTCAGTGTGTTGCTGTGTGTTTCAGTGTGTTGTTTCAGTGTGTTGCTGTGTGTTGTTTCAGTGTGTTGCTGTGTGTTTCAGTGTGTTGTTGCTGTGTGTTGTTTCAGTGTGTTGCTGTGTGTTGCTGTGTGTTTCAGTGTGTTGTTTCAGTGTGTTGCTGTGTGTTTCAGTGTGTTGTTTCAGTGTGTTGTTTCAGTGTGTTTCAGTGTGTTTCAGTGTGTTTCAGTGTGTTTCAGTGTGTTGCTGTGTGTTGCTGTGTGTTTCTGTGTGTTGCTGTGTGTTGTTGTGTGTTGCTCCATGTTGCTCCATGTTGCTGTGTGTTGTTTCAGTGTGTTTCAGTGTGTTGCTGTGTGTTTCAGTGTGTTTCAGTGTGTTGCTGTGTGTTTCAGTGTGTTTCAGTGTGTTGTTTCAGTGTGTTTCAGTGTGTTGCTGTGTGTTTCAGTGTGTTTCAGTGTGTTGTTTCAGTGTGTTTCAGTGTGTTGCTGTGTGTTTCAGTGTGTTGCTGTGTGTTTCAGTGTGTTGCTGTGTGTTGTTTCAGTGTGTTGCTGTGTGTTTCAGTGTGTTTCTGTGTGTTGCTGCGTGTTTCAGTGTGTTTCAGTGTGTTGCTGTGTTTTTCAGTGTGTTTCTGTGTGTTTCAGTGTGTTTCTGTGTGTTGCTGCATGTTGCTCCATGTTGCTGCATGTTGCTCCGTGTTGCTCCGTGTTGCTGTGTGTTTCAGTGTGTTGCTGTGTGTTGCTGTGTGTTGCTGTGTGTTGTTTCAGTGTGTTGCTGTGTGTTTCAGTGTGTTGCTGTGTGTTTCAGTGTGTTGCTGTGTGTTGCTGTGTGTTGTTTCAGTGTGTTGCTGTGTGTTTCAGTGTGTTGCTGTGTGTTGTTTCAGTGTGTTGCTGTGTGTTGCTGTGTGTTGCTGTGTGTTTCAGTGTGTTGCTGTGTGTTGCTGTGTGTTGTTTCAGTGTGTTGCTGTGTGTTTCAGTGTGTTGCTGTGTGTTGTTTCAGTGTGTTGCTGTGTGTTTCAGTGTGTTGCTGTGTGTTTCAGTGTGTTGCTGTGTGTTTCAGTGTGTTGCTGTGTGTTTCAGTGTGTTGCTGTGTGTTGCTGTGTGTTGTTTCAGTGTGTTGCTGTGTGTTTCAGTGTGTTGCTGTGTGTTGTTTCAGTGTGTTGCTGTGTGTTGCTGTGTGTTGCTGTGTGTTGCTGTGTGTTTCAGTGTGTTGCTGTGTGTTGCTGTGTGTTGTTTCAGTGTGTTGCTGTGTTTCAGTGTGTTGCTGTGTGTTGTTTCAGTGTGTTGCTGTGTGTTTCAGTGTGTTGCTGTGTGTTTCAGTGTGTTGCTGTGTGTTTCAGTGTGTTTCAGTGTGTTTCTGTGTGTTGCTGTGTGTTGCTGCATGTTGCTCCATGTTGCTCCGTGTTGCTGTGTGTTGCTGTGTGTTGTTTCAGTGTGTTGCTGTGTGTTTCAGTGTGTTGCTGCGTGTTGCTGTGTGTTTCAGTGTGTTGCTGTGTGTTTCAGTGTGTTGCTGTGTGTTTCAGTGTGTTTCAGTGTGTTGCTGTGTGTTTCAGTGTGTTTCAGTGTGTTTCAGTGTGTTTCAGTGTGTTGCTGTGTGTTTCAGTGTGTTGCTGTGTGTTGTTTCAGTGTGTTGTTTCAGTGTGTTGCTGTGTGTTGTTTCAGTGTGTTGTTTCAGTGTGTTTCAGTGTGTTTCAGTGTGTTTCAGTGTGTTTCAGTGTGTTTCAGTGTGTTGTTTCAGTGTGTTGTTTCAGTGTGTTTCAGTGTGTTTCTGTGTGTTGCTGCGTGTTGCTGCGTGTTTCAGTGTGTTTCAGTGTGTTGTTTCAGTGTGTTTCAGTGTGTTTCAGTGTGTTTCAGTGTGTTGTTTCAGTGTGTTTCAGTGTGTTTCAGTGTGTTGTTTCAGTGTGTTTCAGTGTGTTTCTGTGTGTTGCTGCGTGTTGCTGCGTGTTTCAGTGTGTTTCAGTGTGTTTCAGTGTGTTTCAGTGTGTTTCAGTGTGTTGTTTCAGTGTGTTTCAGTGTGTTTCAGTGTGGTGTTTCAGTGTGTTTCAGTGTGTTGTTTCAGTGTGTTGTTTCAGTGTGTTGTTTCAGTGTGTTTCAGTGTGTTTCAGTGTGTTGTTTCAGTGTGTTGTTTCAGTGTGTTGTTTCAGTGTGTTTCAGTGTGTTTCAGTGTGTTGTTTCAGTGTGTTGTTTCAGTGTGTTTCAGTGTGTTTCAGTGTGTTTCAGTGTGTTGTTTCAGTGTGTTTCAGTGTGTTGTTTCAGTGTGTTGTTTCAGTGTGTTGCTGCATGTTGCTCCATGTTGCTGTGTGTTGTTTCAGTGTGTTGCTGTGTGTTGTTTCAGTGTGTTGCTGTGTGTTGTTTCAGTGTGTTGCTGTGTGTTGCTGTGTGTTGCTGTGTGTTGTTTCAGTGTGTTGCTGTGTGTTGTTTCAGTGTGTTGCTGTGTGTTGTTTCTGTGTGTTGCTCCATGTTGCTCCATGTTGCTCCATGTTTCAGCAGCTGTGTGTTTCAGTGTGTTTCAGTGTGTTTCAGTGTGTTGCTGTGTGTTGCTGTGTGTTGCTCCATGTTGCTCCATGTTGCTGTGTGTTTCAGTGTGTTGCTGTGTGTTGCTGTGTGTTGCTCCATGTTGCTCCATGTTGCTCCATGTTGCTGTGTGTTTCAGTGTGTTGCTGTGTGTTGCTGTGTGTTGCTCCATGTTGCTCCATGTTGCTCCATGTTGCTGTGTGTTTCAGTGTGTTTCAGTGTGTTGCTGTGTGTTGCTCCATGTTGC
Organism: Labrus bergylta; assembly: GCF_963930695.1. Lineage (NCBI taxonomy): Eukaryota > Metazoa > Chordata > Actinopteri > Labriformes > Labridae > Labrus > Labrus bergylta. Next base: position 37,157,907 of record NC_089195.1, read on the forward strand.
TCCATGTTGCTGTGTGTTTCAGTGTGTTGCTGTGTGTTGCTGTGTGTTTCAGTGTGTTTCAGTGTGTTGCTGTGTGTTGCTGTGTGTTTCAGTGTGTTTCAGTGTGTTGCTGTGTGTTTCAGTGTGTTGCTGTGTGTTGCTGTGTGTTGCTGTGTGTTTCAGTGTGTTTCAGTGTGTTGCTGTGTGTTTCAGTGTGTTTCAGTGTGTTGCTGTGTGTTGCTCCATGTTGCTCCATGTTGCTGTGTGTTTCAGTGTGTTGCTGTGTGTTGCTGTGTGTTGCTCCATGTTGCTCCATGTTGCTCCATGTTGCTGTGTGTTTCAGTGTGTTTCAGTGTGTTGCTGTGTGTTGCTGTGTGTTTCAGTGTGTTGCTGTGTGTTTCAGTGTGTTGCTGTGTGTTGCTGTGTGTTGCTGTGTGTTGCTGTGTGTTTCAGTGTGTTTCAGTGTGTTTCAGTGTGTTGCTGTGTGTTGCTGTGTGTTTCAGTGTGTTTCAGTGTGTTGCTGTGTGTTTCAGTGTGTTGCTGTGTGTTGCTGTGTGTTGCTGTGTGTTTCAGTGTGTTTCAGTGTGTTGCTGTGTGTTTCAGTGTGTTTCAGTGTGTTGCTGTGTGTTGCTCCATGTTGCTCCATGTTGCTGTGTGTTTCAGTGTGTTGCTGTGTGTTGCTCCATGTTGCTCCATGTTGCTCCATGTTGCTGTGTGTTTCAGTGTGTTGCTGTGTGTTGCTGTGTGTTGCTCCATGTTGCTCCATGTTGCTCCATGTTGCTGTGTGTTTCAGTGTGTTGCTGTGTGTTGCTGTGTGTTGCTCCATGTTGCTCCATGTTGCTGTGTGTTTCAGTGTGTTTCAGTGTGTTGCTGTGTGTTGCTGTGTGTTGCTGTGTGTTTCAGTGTGTTGCTGTGTGTTGCTGTGTGTTTCAGTGTGTTGCTGCATGTTGCTCCATGTTGCTGTGTGTTGCTGTGTGTTGCTCCATGTTGCTGTGTGTTGCTCCATGTTGCTCCATGTTGCTGTGTGTTTCAGTGTGTTTCAGTGTGTTGCTGTGTGTTGCTGTGTGTTGCTGTGTGTTTCAGTGTGTTTCAGTGTGTTGCTGTGTGTTGCTGCATGTTGCTCCATGTTTCAGTGTGTTGCTGTGTGTTGCTGTGTGTTGCTGTGTGTTGCTGTGTGTTGCTGTGTGTTTCAGTGTGTTGCTGCATGTTGCTCCATGTTGCTGTGTGTTGCTCCGTGTTGCTGTGTGTTGCTGTGTGTTGCTGTGTGTTTCAGTGTGTTGCTGCATGTTGCTCCATGTTGCTGCATGTTGCTGTGTGTTGCTGTGTGTTGCTCCATGTTGCTGTGTGTTGCTGTGTGTTGCTCCGTGTTGCTGTGTGTTGCTGTGTGTTGCTGCATGTTGCTCCATGTTGCTGTGTGTTGCTGTGTGTTGCTGCATGTTGCTCCATGTTGCTGTGTGTTGCTGTGTGTTGCTCCGTGTTGCTGTGTGTTGCTCCGTGTTGCTGTGTGTTGCTGTGTGTTGCTGTGTGTTGCTGTGTGTTGCTGTGTGTTGCTGTGTGTTGCTCCATGTTGCTGTGTGTTGCTGTGTGTTGCTCCATGTTGCTCCATGTTGCTGTGTGTTGCTGTGTGTTGCTCCATGTTGCTGTGTGTTGCTGTGTGTTGCTGTGTGTTGCTCCATGTTGCTGTGTGTTGCTGTGTGTTGCTCCATGTTGCTCCATGTTGCTGTGTGTTGCTGTGTGTTGCTCCATGTTGCTGTGTGTTGCTTCAGTGTGTTGCTCCATGTTGCTGTGTGTTGCTGTGTGTTGCTCCATGTTGCTGTGTGTTGCTTCAGTGTGTTGCTCCATGTTGCTGTGTGTTGCTGTGTGTTGCTGTGTGTTGCTGCAGCTGTGTGTGAAGATAGCCGAGTGAAGCTTAAATCGGTGTTTATTTGTGAGGTTTGGTTTACAGGTTTGGTTTACACGGGGTCTCTGAGGACTCGCCACAGGGCTCAGCGTCGCCGGACTCACCTGGTCTCGACCTCCGCGGGGTCCGACAGGTTGGTCTCCTTCTTCACCTTCACTTCTGACATTTCTTTAGAGTTCTTCTCTTCAGGTTTTTGAGTCCGAGCCGGGACGACCGCAGGTTAGCCTGTATGCTAATGTTGTGGTAATGGAAGGCATGCTAGTTCGGGGTCCTTAAAAGTTAGCGGTTGGCGGGAGCGTCCAAAGATCTGCCTGATGAAAATAACAATAACAACTTTATTTAAAGATTTTTAAATAACACTAACAATAAATACAAATCTAGAAATCTACGAACATTAATTCAACAAAACATCAACAGAAAGCGTCAAGAAAGCAAAAAAAAAAAGGAGATTAACAGAAAATTAATAATACATAAATAAATTATATTATAACTGCTGTTTGTCTGATTTACGGAGTATTAGAGCCATATAAAGGGCGGGAAATATGAAATTTCGAGATTTACGTCGTAATTTTACACGAATAAAGTCGTACATTTAGGATTTTATTCGTGTAAAATCTCGTAATTTTAGGAAAAGAACATATTTAACGTGGCCTTAATACTCAGTCATAAGCTTTAAAAGTATCTCGGTTTTAAGATTTATGTAAACAAATGTTCAATAGCAGAAAAACTATTCAAAAATCTGTTATTATTTTCCTGTTTTTTTTTATCCCAACATGAAGTAAAATGTTGTGAAATGTATTTAAAGTCGTAAAGTTGTAGAATAAGCCTCGCTTTTCGTTTATTTCGTAGGTGGAAATCCTCTCTTAACCCCGCCCTCCGCTGTGCCTCCCTCTGTGTGAAACGAGCGCATACACGCGCGAGGCTGAGTTCGTTGCTATGGTGACGCTTCCGTATACGGTCCCGAAGCGGAGCAGCCGTTGGAGAAAAAAACTCTTCTCCGTGATTACCTTCACATAAATCTGAAGTTTGTAGATATTTTGAATACATTATTTAATACCCAAACGGACATGCGCAGTGTGAAGTGTTTATTTATCCTCAGGCTGTTTGTGTTTTTATTCCGTCTGAACCGACAGGATCTGACCGAAACTCGAGCTCAACATAATGTGTGACGTCAAACTTACTCTGCAGTTTATGCAGTTATCATTATCCTTTTTTATAAACACTAAAATGTATGTTTATTTATTTCGTGCTAACTGAATAAATGTGACGTGATGATTATTCTACTGATTATAATTTTACTAAAAGGATTCATTCATTGATTTCTTAATTGACAGACAGTCGTCGCCATGACAGCAGGATCGGTGTCTGCTCCGCTCATCATTCCCATCATCCACCTGCAGACGCACAGAGCCAAGAACCACATCAACACCGACACACCTGTCTCCCTCCAGTCAGGTACATCACACCTGTCTCCCTCCAGTCAGGTACAACACACCTGTCTCCATCCAGTCAGGTACATCACACCTGTCTCCATCCAGTCAGGTACAACACACCTGTCTCCCTCCAGTCAGGTACAACACACCTGTCTCCCTCCAGTCAGGTACAACACACCTGTCTCCATCCAGTCAGGTACATCACACCTGTCTCCCTCCAGTCAGGTACAACACACCTGTCTCCCTCCAGTCAGGTACATCACACCTGTCTCCCTCCAGTCAGGTACAACACACCTGTCTCCCTCCAGTCAGGTACATCACACCTGTCTCCCTCCAGTCAGGTACAACACACCTGTCTCCCTCCAGTCAGGTACAACACACCTGTCTCCCTCCAGTCAGGTACATCACACCTGTCTCCCTCCAGTCAGGTACAACACACCTGTCTCCCTCCAGTCAGGTACATCACACCTGTCTCCATCCAGTCAGGTACAACACACCTGTCTCCCTCCAGTCAGGTACAACACACCTGTCTCCCTCCAGTCAGGTACAACACACCTGTCTCCCTCCAGTCAGGTACAACACACCTGTCTCCCTCCAGTCAGGTACATCACACCTGTCTCCCTCCAGTCAGGTACAACACACCTGTCTCCATCCAGTCAGGTACAACACACCTGTCTCCCTCCAGTCAGGTACATCACACCTGTCTCCCTCCAGTCAGGTACAACACACCTGTCTCCCTCCAGTCAGGTACAACACACCTGTCTCCATCCAGTCAGGTACATCACACCTGTCTCCCTCCAGTCAGGTACATCACACCTGTCTCCCTCCAGTCAGGTACAACACACCTGTCTCCATCCAGTCAGGTACAACACACCTGTCTCCCTCCAGTCAGGTACATCACACCTGTCTCCATCCAGTCAGGTACATCACACCTGTCTCCCTCCAGTCAGGTACATCACACCTGTCTCCCTCCAGTCAGGTACAACACACCTGTCTCCCTCCAGTCAGGTACAACACACCTGTCTCCATCCAGTCAGGTACAACACACCTGTCTCCCTCCAGTCAGGTAGAACACACCTGTCTCCCTCCAGTCAGGTAGAACACACCTGTCTCCCTCCAGTCAGGTACATCACACCTGTCTCCCTCCAGTCAGGTACAACACACCTGTCTCCCTCCAGTCAGGTACATCACACCTGTCTCCCTCCAGTCAGGTACATCACACCTGTCTCCATCCAGTCAGGTACAACACACCTGTCTCCCTCCAGTCAGGTACATCACACCTGTCTCCATCCAGTCAGGTACATCACACCTGTCTCCCTCCAGTCAGGTACAACACACCTGTCTCCCTCCAGTCAGGTACAACACACCTGTCTCCCTCCAGTCAGGTAGAACACACCTGTCTCCCTCCAGTCAGGTACATCACACCTGTCTCCCTCCAGTCAGGTACAACACACCTGTCTCCCTCCAGTCAGGTACATCACACCTGTCTCCCTCCAGTCAGGTACATCACACCTGTCTCCATCCAGTCAGGTACAACACACCTGTCTCCCTCCAATCAGGTACAACACACCTGTCTCCCTCCAGTCAGGTACAACACACCTGTCTCCATCCAGTCAGGTACAACACACCTGTCTCCATCCAGTCAGGTACAACACACCTGTCTCCCTCCAGTCAGGTACAACACACCTGTCTCCATCCAGTGTATCTGACAGGTGTTGGTGTCCCCACAGACTCTCCAGGTGTGCAGATCTTCTTCACTCTGGATGGGTCGAGGCCCGTGGCGGTGCAGCGCGGGTCAGCAGGCAACAGCAGGAAGTACAATGAGCCCATCTTGCTGCCTGCTGGTCGAGTGTCTGTCAGAGCTGTAGCTGTGACCAGGTGAGTTCCCTGTTCCACCTGTAACTCGACACAACCTGTCGTTTAGCAAATTCTACTCACAAGCGCTATGAAAACACCCATGTGTGTGTAGTGACGGCAGAGAGAGCGCTGTCGTGACCAAGGTTTTCTCGGTTGAACCTGTGGACTCAAAGAACGGGAAAGAGAATGAGGAGGACTTCCTGCGGAGCGACCAGCTGGTAAACAAACCCCCACAGACTGTCTCTAGACTACATTTCCCATCATGCCCCTGGTGTCTGAGTCAGTGTTCAAATTATTTATCTGTTAAAGGGTTCAGGGAGTCTTAATGTCCATCAGTTCTTCCGCAGTCATCAGTCAGTACTTTTCATTTCAGCGTCCGTCTGACCGAACGTCGTGGTCTGTAGAGAACTCTTCTGGTTCTTCACTGAAGCCTCCAGGTGAGTTCTGGATCCGTCTTTCAAACACACCCAACTCTCACATCTCACTTCACAACACATGGAAGTTTTTCCTGATCTACATGTTGTTAGCTGACAAGGTAGTCAGCAGTCCATCCCCTGGTCCATTGGGAGTAGTTAACTCAAAACCTTCAAATCTCAGATATTTCCAATCACTACCGGTGTTCCTCAGGGTTCTGTCCTAGGCCCCTTTTTGTTCATCATCTATCTACTTCCTCTTGGCAATATCTTCTCTGTTGTTTTGTTTTCAGAGCTGAGGATGATGGGTAATAGATCTCCTCAATCAGGTCCTCGTTTCCTGCACAGTCGGCTGGGCTCTCCCAGCACCTCCGCCCAAACTGGAGACCCCCATCGCTCCCAGTCAGCGGTAACCTGACCCAACACCACCAGCTCATCCAAACTATCCAACCACACCTTTCTGTGGTTCCTGAAACTGTTTCTGTGTTGACTTTTATTTTGTTGTGTTTCCTGTCTTGTCAGGATTCAGGTGTGTTGAAGCAGCTGAGCAGCACGGAGACGTCCAGAATCTGCAGAGAGACGGACTTCCTGCGGTACGGACAGCGACCCTAACCTGTCAGCTAACAGATAGAAGAAGATTTAAATCTCTGTCTATCACTCTGCTTCCTCTGTCTGTGTGTCTAGGTGTGCTGGGTGTCTGAGCGTCCGTCCTTCAGATCCGTTTGCTCGGTTCTGTTCTTACTGTGGAGCTCCGGTGTCTGTGATAACTGAGCAGAGACTGCCCCCTACTGAAGGAGGACAGGTACTGCACACACACCCAAATGTAATGATTCAACAGCACAACACATCCAGGGTCTCATCCATGAAAGGATTGTGTAGCTCTTGCATCTTCTAAACAGGCAAATGAGTCAAAGAGAACCTGTCTAATTCACAAATCACACAAAGGGTTAAATGCTCCCCTAACTGCGCCACAGAGCAAACTGCGTCTCTGTGCGTCACTGCTGATGTTATTTAAATGATCCATTATTTGGGGAACAATCCCCTTTTTGTGCAAATCAGCCTAATAGTAAAAGGCGTCTTACCGAGATATGATAGCTTCTCTCCACATTCAGACACTAACTTCACACTTTTAAAATATCATCAGAAATATATACGCTTTGTGAGTTTGACCTTTAAGCAGATAGACGAGGAACATGATGAACAGAATCCGGCCCTCAGTGTGTACAGAGCTAATGTGTGTTTGTTTATGTGTGTGTTGTTGTCAGATGGTGTGCTGTGTGTTCTGTAACACTCTGGTTCCTGTGAACACTCAGAGCTGTTTAATCTGTGAGAACTCCATCCATCAACAACTACGACCGCAGTCCAGGCGCACACTAAAGGTACACACACACACACACACACACACACACACAGGTGAAATCTATGCCCATGTAGCACCCACTCCCCACAAGGAGAATGACACACCTCCACTGAATCAGTAGGGATTGAGTAAAAGGTTTAGATTTAAAACATCCTAAGTGTTTGAAGTTCCTGATTGGTGTTTCTGGGCTTGGCGATAGACTCCAGAGACCCTGGGCCTTTATTGACTCTTTATAAGTTGCGCATCAGACACCACCACCCAAAAGGAGGCAGCAGAGGGACATGAACTGAGACATAAAGAGCGAGTCATGCAGCGTCACTGGATCAGAGCAGCAGACCAGACTAGCATGAGTCAGCAGTTTTTTGAGTTTGTCTCCACAGGGTTTATGAAGCATCTGCTTGTAAGTACGAGTGCATAAGTGGTGGCGTTAGTTGAGAATATTCAGTTATTTTAATATTAAGTTAAATGTATCGAGATGCTAATTCTGTTAGCCAGTAAAGGGCATTTTCCAGTATGTGTTAGCATCAAGCTAACATATTAACATATACTTCCCAGTCCATCTGTGACAAATTTCTGATGTATGTTGTGTGTGTGTGTGTGTGTGTGTGTGTGTGTGTGTGTGTGTGTGTGTGTGTGTGTGTGTGTAGGATCATGTTGTGTGTGTTTGCTGTGGAAGTGGTAATCCCGCTCATATCTCCAGCTGTTTGACCTGCGAGAGCCGCCTGCAGACGGTAACACACAAACACACACTCGCTTACATTTACACTCACATTAATCTGCAGAGAGGTAACTGTTTATCTGTGTGTGTGTGAACCTGCAGGCGGTGTGTGTGGGGAACGGCGCCCCCTCTGTCCACCCCGCAGACCGCAGGATGTTGTCGTGCTCCAGATGTAAACGTTTAAACTGGAGTGACTCCAGATACTGTGACTGGTGTGGCTCTAAGGTGAACACACAGAAACACCTGACGCTGTTCCTCTCGTTTGTGATTTTGGGAGTGAGAAGAGTGAAGGCTTGTGGGTAATGTAGTGTGATGTGTGTTTTTTTTAGCCGGGTCATGCAGTCAGCTGTGTGATCTGTTGGCGATGTGGAGCGAGTGGACATCCATACGCTATCCACTGCACAGCCTGTGGGGTCTTCCTGGAAGCACCAGCCCCGCCCACATCCGGTGGTGACATCACACGACAGGTAGGGGCCGCGGGCACCAAACAGGTACGCTGCACCGCCATCATCACGCTTGCACAGATCATAACAGAGAAAATCACACACTACTCTCTGTCTGTTCACAGCAGGCTACATCATCAACTACCCGTGATGTCACCTGGCAGGCCACGCCCTCGTCTGACCCCGCCAACACCAAGAAGTTAGACACGCCCCGCAGAGACCAGTCCACGCAGACTGTGGGACTCTATTACCCATCAGCCACTGAGCTGCAGAGGAAGGAGCAACAGAGGGCGCTTCAGCTCAGCATGCAGCACGCCACCAAAGATCGGCAACCGCTGCTGACCGCCATCAGCCCGGGACGAGGTAATATACTACTGATTCCACTAATACTACTTCCTGTACTTGTGATACTGCTGACCACCATCGACCCGGGACGATCAGTTCTTTCACGTCTTGATGTTGTCTCGTTGTGTTGCAGGTTTCTGGAGGAAACAGCTGGATCACGTGTGTGCTCACCTGAGAAGTTATGCTCAGAACAACGCCCCCTTCAGGGCTCTGCTGGGAGAACCACGCCTGGGCCGGGTATGCCCAACTCACCTGCACCTCACCTAAACATCACCTGTTTTTAATTAGTACCTCCCCTGTAACTCACCTGTTCCTCACCTCACCAATTCCTTTCTTGCAACTCACCAAGAACTCACCTGAAGCTCACCTATAACTCACCTGTACCTAACAAGTTAACTCACCTTACTTATAATTAACCTGTAGCTCAGCTAGAACTCACCTGTACCTCACCTTTAATCATTTGTACTTCCCCTTTAATCATTTGTACTTCCCCTTTAAACATTTGTACCTCACCTTTAAACATTTGTGCCTCACCTTTAATCATTTGTGCCGCCCCTTTAATCATTTGTACCTCACCTTTAAACATTTGTGCCTCCCCTTTAATCATTTGTACTTCCCCTTTAATCATTTGTGCCTCACCTTTAAACATTTGTGCCTCACCTTTAATCATTTGTGCCTCACCTTTAATCATTTGTACCTCCCCTTTAATCATTTGTATCTCACCTTTAAACATTTGTGCCTCACCTTTAATCATTTGTGCCTCCCCTTTAATCATTTGTGCCTCCCCTTTAAACATTTGTGCCTCCCCTTTAATCATTTGTACTTCCCCTTTAATCATTTGTACCTCACCTTTAAACATTTGTGCCTCACCTTTAATCATTTGTGCCTCCCCTTTAATCATTTGTACTTCCCCTTTAATCATTTGTACTTCCCCTTTAATCATTTGTATCTCACCTTTAATCATTTGTGCCTCCCCTTTAAACATTTGTACTTCCCCTTTAATCATTTGTATCTCACCTTTAATCATTTGTACCTCCCCTTTAATCATTTGTACCTCCCCTTTAATCATTTGTACCTCCCCTTTAATCATTTGTACCTCACCTTTAATCATTTGTACCTCACCTTTAATCATTTGTACCTCACCTTTAATCATTTGTACCTCACCTTTAATCATTTGTACCTCACCTTTAATCATTAGTACCTCACCTTTAATCATTTGTACCTCACCTTTAATCATTTGTACCTCACCTTTAATCATTTGTACCTCACCTTTAATCATTTGTACCTCACCTTTAATCATTAGTACCTCCTCTGTAATCATTTGTCTCACCTTTAATTATTTGTGTCTCACCTGTAAAATGAGGACAGTAACTTTGGTTAATGAACTATAAAGTATAAATCAAATGAGTGACTGTATGAAAGGATTTTACTAAAGACTCATGTTTAATTGAGACTCACCTGAGCAGGTGCAGGTCTTGCTGGGTTCACTTCCTGTTTGTCAGGTGACCTGTTTGTTGCCCTTCAGGTGGTCTCGGCTGTGATTCAGGAGGATCGATATGACGTCGGTCTGACCGTCAGCTTTGTGTCAGCAGGACGGGAAACAGACAAACAGGTGTGTACAGAAACATGCCACCTGAGCTCTCAGGTGGTGAACCTGTGGTGTGTTTTTTAGAGAAAGGTGGAGACTGACTGTGTGTTGGTACTCAGGTGGATGCAGCAGGGGACGGTGTCATACCTGCGGGTCGGACTGAGACTCTGAGCAGCGTCACAGAGCGATCAGCTGACAGCAGCACTCTCAGTAAGAAACACAAAACAATGATCACCTGACAGGTAGACACGTAGCACCTTTTCATCATAGACTTCTATCCAATAAGACTGCTGTTCACAACAAGTGTGTCTGACAGGAAGTGATCCTCCCACAGGTGAGACGAAACCGTCCAAACAGAACCTGACACCCAAACCTCCAGTAAGTGCCGTCACTGCCTTTGATTTAAACTCACCTGTGTGAAAACATCCTCTGCTGCCGTATGAAAGCTCGTCTCTGATTGGCTCTCCTGGTTCCAGATGAATGACGTGCAGCTGTTGAAGGAGTTGGGTCCAGGTCCAGGTCAGATCAGCGTAATCCAGCAGCTCCTGGATCAGGTACGACCCTCTGCAGCCAATCAGTAGCCTCCTTAGGAGCGGGCTGACGTGACTCTAAGACACCTGTTTGATACCAGAACGGCTATTTCATCCATTTTATCTTCTCCTTGACTTCTGTCTGTTTGTTTCCTCGTTCACCACCAGGGGGCGGACCCCTCCTGCTGCGACAGCGACGGCCGACACGCCCTGGCAGTTGCCGTGGTGAACGGTCACCACGATGCACTTCCTGTTTTAGTGCAGAGAGGAGCGGACGTGGACCAGCAGTCGGGACGGTAAGAGGAAAAACAACTTCAAACAAATATAAACATTTATACCCATTTAAAACACATAGAAGGTAAAGGTGTGCTGACTCCTCCCCCTCCTCAGGATGAAGAACACAGCTCTGCATGAAGCTGCAGGTCGGGGCTCTGATGGTCTGCCGTGTGCTAAAGTCCTGCTCAGGTACGACTCACCTGAGTATCTTCTGTCTTGATGACATGTTTCAGAATAATTCTCCGGCAGCAGGAAGTGGATTCAGCCTTTTGTTTGAAAGTGAGGCCAAAACGGAAGTGTCTTAAAACTGCATTTTCAAAGTGCCATAGAAGTCTATGATAAAATGTTCCTACTTGTCAGTTTATTTATACCGTCAGTGAACTTTCCCCTGATGAGTTTCTCAATCTGTAGTTTCAAGTCTTCTTTAACACAACATGATGTTCATTTAGTAAATTATGGTCCCATTTAGAGAGACTAGAAAGAGGGGCGGGGTTTAAGGCGGGGCTACCTGGGATGATCAGTCAATACCATGGCAACATGAAAGCGTTTGGTTGGACTACAGGAAGAGATGGCTGTTTATGCTTTCAGTAAGAACGTTTAATGCAAGGAAGTGACCATATATGGACGAGACCCTCTCCTGTCCTAATATGGTCACTTATGGCCGTTTAAAAATGGACGCCTCCATCTAAAAAAAGAAGCTTACAAAGCAATGAGTGACGTCCAAATATCTTACAGTCGAACAGCAGTTGCTCCTCCCGCCTTTCTGACATCATCATCATCCTCGCCACGCTCTTTTTCAGCTGTAAGGCGAGCATGAGGAGGAGAAACGCCGGCGGTCAGACGGCGTACGACGTGGCGGTGAGCTCCGGCTGTAACCACATGGTGTCTCTGCTGGCCGCTCAGACCGGACTGGACCTGCTGGGCAAACTGGGAAAACCTAAACTGAACCTGGACGTGTTCTGAACACAGATCTTCTCTCAACACGAGGATCTGAAAACAAACGATTACATGTCAATAAAATCTGTAACTCGCTGAACGTCGTCTCCAGAGTTTTTTAGTTTCATTTCTCTTCTTCTGTGGTGGATAAATGCAGCAACTATAAACCGGCTGTTTTATCTCCAGACCTCGTCCTCATCTTCATGTTTATCAAACTAATGAATTCTGATTTGGCTGCACATGAAACAAGTTCAAACATTTTAACTTTTCAGCACAAGACGCGGCGTCACAGCGCTGGTCAAAGTCGCTTCTGGCTGAAGCAGCCAATCAGATCAAGTCGGATTCTTTAACCTCCTCTTTTTAAAACATTCTCCGTCCTCGTCGAGGAGCAAAGCAACATCGAGCGCTCTACGTTTGACCGAATGCTTTTTTTCCCACCACAGACGGTCTCAGCTGTGTTTCCACCTGGATTTGGAAGGCCCGCACCTAGGGGGGCGCGTCTGGGATTGGGCCCCCCTTAAACCCTAAGAGCCCCCCCTGTTGGACACAGGGGGGGCTCTTAGGGGGGGCTCCTGTTGGACACAGGGGGGGCTCTTAGGGGGGGCTCCTGTTGGACACAGGGGGGGCTCTTAGGGTTTAAGGGGGGCCCAATCACAACATGAAGAGAAGCAGGTACATTTTCATAAACACTCGCAGGTCAAGCGGGGGACTCATCTCTACCACACGAACACTCGCTGCGAGTTTTGCTAAGCCCCGCCCCCAGAAAATGTACTGCACATTAAATACGGTCGGATGTGTTTCTTAGCAAAACTCTCGGCCCAGGAAGCGTGCGCAGTTATGACCTTCTTACTGTAGGTTCCTCGCAGGTATATCTATCATCCCCGTGAGTTTGGCGCGTTGTGATTTGATGACCATAACTCGGCCTCAGCAGGAAGTAAAGACTCGGTGTTTACAATGAAAACGTCCAAAACCAAATAAAGGTGAAAGAAAAACAGATTTACTGTTAAACTGAACAAAAGTACAGATTCAACAAACTTTATAATCCTCTGAACGCACACTAGAAACGAGATCAAACACGACTTCAGGAGAGAAACAAACATGGAGGACGATGGACGAGGTGAGACATTATAAAGACTCTTGTGTTGTTGCCATAGTAACACAAGCTGCTCTTCTTCAGTATTTCCCCCTCGGATCGGGGCTCGGTTGTGTTTATGTTCACTGTCATGTTTGTGAGCTGTGACGCAGCATCCGGTCTGCTCGCTCTCATTGGCTGCTTCAGGTCATCCAATAAGAAGATGCCAGATCGAGGAGCAGGTAAATAATCACGATGACATCACACAGCTGAGACTGCTGGTTCAGTATCTGGACTGATCAGGCTTCAGTGGGGGGTGGGGGGGGTTTGGGGCGACCTCCAGCTGGTCCCGAGGGTCCTAACCTGTTGGACTCATCGTCTGAGTCGGAGGAAGAAGGCGTGTCTGCACTCGGCGCTGTCCACAGGGTAATATTTATCGTAAAAGTCCAGGATGTACTCCTCCGCCTTGAAGCCAAACTTCTGGTAGAGCAGCATGGCGGGGTTACTGGCCGACACGTGCAGGGTCACGTCTTTTCCCATACACGTCTGAAAACACAGCAGGAGAGGAAAGTTAGGACGCAATCCCTACCATGCCCCTAAAGGTATCAACGGTGTTTGACCTCTGACCCCTCACCTGGATCAGATGGTAGATCATGAAGGTCCCGACGCCGGCCCTCCTCCACTCGGGGTGGACCAGCAGGAAGGAGATGTACGCCTCGTTGTACTTCACGTCGGGTACCATGAAACCAAAACCAATCACCACTTTCTTATAGAGCGCCACCACGCTGAAGTCCGGGTACTGCAGGCACTCTGACAGGTCCACACCTGTGGGGGGGGGGGGGGGGTCAGGGGGAGGAGTTAAGTTACTGTCAGGTTTATAGAGACTCACAGTGATGGTGAGTAGGAGACGTTGACGTACCTGGCCAGAAGCCGTCATGACACATGGCGTTGACGGAGGGGATGTGGTTGGGCCGCACGTAGCAGTAGTCGATGGGGGCGTTGGCTTCAGGGAGCCAATCAGGGTCGTTCCTGTGAGGCCGAGCTCTGATCTCTGACAGCAACCTCATCTTGGGCGGACGACTCTCATAATCCCTCCTGAGGAGCGCACACACACACGACAGGACACGATCAGACTCACTGAGGTCTCTCTGCAGACCAGACCCCCCCAGACCCCCCCAGACCCCCCCAGACTCCCCAGACTCCCCCAGACCCCCCCAGACCCCCCAGACTCCCCCAGACCCCCCCAGACCCCCCAGACTCCCCCAGACCCCCCCAGACCCCCCAGACTCCCCCAGACCCCCCCAGACCCCCCCTTACTGATCCGCCCCTGTTCCCCGTTCTGTACCCGGTGGAACTCGTTACCTGATGAAGGGTTTGAGGATGCGCGAGGTGTACGGACTCTTGATGCTCTGGTCCAAACTTCCTTCAGCGCCCATCAGACGATTCCAGAAGGTCAGCGAGTTCTGCTGCACGCCACGTCTGCTCGCCAACTTGGTCTGCACACAAACATGACCACGACTCACTCTCTCGCCGTGTCCACGACTTACAAAAGACGGTCTGATGTTTATACAAACTTACCTGGAAGCGGTCGAGAATCCGCAGCTCCTGACTGTTGGTGCAGTACTTTCCCATGATTCCCCCCCTCGTAAGAAGCCCCGCCTCCTGAGCGCCGTAGATCCCGCCCACCAGGCTGAGGGTGGCGCTGACAGCTCGGTCGACGTCCAGCAGGGGGAGCCCTCTCTGCCTCTTGGCCTGGCGGACCAGCAGCTTCCTGTGGAGGCGTTTGGCCTGCGGGGTGACGGCGAGGGCGAGCGGGCAGGCGTCCAGCCGCCGCAGCAGCATCCTCTCCTCGTACAGACTGAGCGAGGTGAAGCGAGGCGTCTGTGAGACTCCGCCCACTACGTCCG
>NC_089195.1:37180163-37185163 GCF_963930695.1 Labrus bergylta
CTGGAGTCGATCTCACCAGAGAAAAAATGTGTGTAAATAAATGCAAGCGATGTGCTTTTCTACGATCAACCCAGCAGTCTCCTGTCATGTGAATCAAACAGTGGCTCAGTGTTTGTTTTGAAATACATCGTCACTGTTTCAAAGTATTTCTTTGTCAGAATGGGTCAAAGTGGTGTAGAGGTCTGTTACGTTGTGGTCTGTAAGGCTGTAGCCTCGGGTAAAAACCTTTATATGTGCAGGTATCTGAAGATAAACGATACGGTATAAAAGATACGTAATGGATTTGATGAAGTGTCACTGTTCAGGTGGTGCACGCTGTAAGGCAGGACGCAGGTGATTAGGGGTTAATTTAGTTTTAGTGAGATCGAATCCAGCTCGGCGCGATCATGAACATGGATTATATTTTCTTTATTTTGTATTTTTCTTAGGTGGCTGGGATGAAGTGCTCACTCATACAATCATATTTACCGCAGTAGATTTAAAACGCGACTTGAAATCAGTGCAAATATGATCAGACAGGCATTCTCCAGGTCAGCTACGTTTCCTCTCCAAAGTCGGAAACATCTGCTGTCGGGTCCGTTCGGGAACCAGACAACATACAACACCGGGGCTCGAACCCTGACCGACCCTACCACTGATCCGAAGCCACCCTGTTCAACTTTTAATTCACTTTGCAAGCTTTATCGGCATGAATGTAACGGACAACACTCCCAAAGCATGACATAATAACAAACTGTTGAAGAACAACAGTAATAAACAAGGTTCATCCTGTGTGGCCGGTGTTACGGTTTAAAGAGTGACCGTGTTATCTGGTGACTTTCACACTAAATGCGTGCGTGGTTGTCGTGGTTACAACAGATAAAAACTTTATTTAATAGTTAACTAAAACAATTATAATGAACTTAATTAAAATTATGACCAAAACTAAGAGTCATTTGTTAGGACACTTTCTCTGCTGTAACCACGACAACCAGACACATTTCAGGCTGAAAGTCAGCAGATAACACGGTCACTCTTTACACCGTAACACCGGCGCAAACTAAACAGCCGTTTATATTATTTTAATGTATTTATAAGAATATTCTTTTTGTCTGTGAAACGCCATAGAAAGTGTTTCATCGTCCTGTGACCTCCCTCCACAGCTAACTGTTAGCCCCGCTCCCGTTAGTCCGGCTTGGCTCGGCTCGGCTCACCTGTCTGTCCCAGGTCTGTTTGAGGTGCACACCTGCCACGGTGCTCAGAGTCAGAACCACAGAAACACCGAGAACCACCTTAGAGGCTGTAGACATCACGTTGGCTTTAGCTGAAGGTTAGCCAGCTGCTAACTGGCTGGTTAGCTGTTGTTAGCTCTCACTCACGTTCTTCTTCTCTTCTTCTTCTTTCCGTCTTTTGGAGGGTGGACAGCAGCTTCCGGGAGCATGAGCGCCTCCTACTGTGTTGGAGTGTTGACCCTGAATTCACCTTTGTCCTCTGTGACTCTCCAAAGAGTATTTTTAAAACCTTTAAAGCCTTCAAACAGAGACCTACTGTTCCATGTAGAGCAGCAGTCAGGACCCCCAGTCAGAACTCACACCTAAAGTTGTGATATTTTTCGACCAATCAGATTTATTTACTGAGAAATGGTGCCGTTTGGACCTCAAAACATGTGACAGAAGCAAGAAACTGAACAAAACAAACATGTTTAAAAAGCGCTTCACAGGCTTTTCAACGGTAGGTTTTTTTCCAGACTGAAAACGGCTCCGCGACCCACCTCTGGGTCCAGAACCACCAGTTGAGAACCACGGATGTAGAGGACATCCTGGTCTTTGTAATGGCTGCCTTCTCTACAGACACATTTTATGGAGGCAAGAGAGTTTAGTGGCTGAAAAATTCACATTTACTTTGTTTACAGAGCAAATAGTTAAATGTACTCCACCGCATAAATGCTCAGTAATGCCTGGACGTCGTAGTCTTCTGTGTTTTTCGACTGTTATTTAATGTTATTTGCTCACGGTTACAGTGGGATTTAAAAATGGCGGTTTGTGGTACTGGATTAACTCAGAGCATTTACAATACGCCACTCAAAGTCCCTCTGAAGCAGGAGCTCAGAAGGTTCCTCTAAACCGGGTTCTAGGAACTAAAATGGGTCATAGTTCCTGTGGTGTGGATTCAGTTATAAAGGGGGAGGGTCCGAACAGTTCCTAGAACTATTCAAAAAGTTCCTGCAGTCCGAGAATCCAAAGTGTCTTCCAAAAACGGATCCTGGTTCTGGAATCGGATCACAAATCTGAACTTGGATCACAAGTTCTGGTTCTATTGGTCCTAGAGACACGACATGTTTATCGTTGCCATGGAAACACCGGATGTTAAGTCAAAGACCGCTGCATGAGGAAGCGTGAGCTGCTCCTGGACGCTGCTGTGCTGCTGTGATAAAAACATCATGTAGATTAAACTCTGATACATGAACTCGTCTGTAAACAGATTCTCTTCCTCAGGTCGCTTTTACCCGGTCGTCATGACTTCGGTCACCTCAGAGGTCGTTTTCATCGGGGATGGAGGTGGGGAAGGTAGCAGAGAGAATCACTCCCATGATTCCCCGCCCGCCTCAACGTCATCTTTTTGTTATTGTTTTGATTGAGCGCCCCCTGGTGGTGAGATCTACTCACTGTGCCTTTAACGTTGTACGATGTGTGAGTGCAGCGGGTTGAAGAATAATAATCCTGCTGACTGTTCTCAAACTGTTTTTAAAGAATGATGTGAATCAGTAAAATAAAAACATGACAACGGTCGGTTTTGTCAATAAAGTTTTCTTTTGTGAAGACAGACTGAAACAGTTTTGTTTTATACGTCGTTATTTTCCCACCAACATGCAGATCACAGAGCAGAGAGCACAGCACAGATCAATAATTAATAAATCAATTAACCAATCACAGACCCCCCCTCCCCCTCCCTTCCATCTTTTATTTTTAGCTGCAGCGATGACATCACAAACATGGAGGCGACATTGACCGTCATTTTACTGCTCCCCGTATTTACACAAGGACGATGATGTCATAACGTTTCACTGATGGATCTACGCCCCCTGCTGCTACAAAAAAAGGAGAAGAAGAGCAAAAAAGGAGAAGAAGTACCTCATGGTTACCATAGCAACTAATGAATCAGATGCTGAAACCACCACATCAAACCCCACGAATAAAAAATACAGTTTGACAAATATTTACATCAGCGAGCGAGAAGTCAACAGAAAAGATAAAAAAAAAGTGTTGGCATGTTTTTATGAACAAAATAAATCAAAAATAAAACATCTTTAATGCAGAATAAAAAGATAATAAAAAAGGTAAAGAGACATTTGAAATAAAGGTTTTAAAATATAGAAATAACTTCGTAAAGTCTAAGTGAACACAGCTGATCTGCTCACAGCGCCCCCTGCTGGATGACCTGCTGATGGCAGTCCGGCAGCCTTCAGCTTCATCTTCTCAACTACATTTTAAAAAATGATTCAACACCAGCGCCCCCTACAGGTTGCAGAGTTCAGGATTCATCTGCTCAGAGCTGAACATGTGCAGTCTGTCCTGAAGGTGGCGCTAAAGGGGCCGAGTTTAATCGATAATCCGCTCTGAGATCTGTGACTCTAAAATCCCGTTTCCACCAAGCGGTCCGGTTGAGTTCTGCTCGATACAGGACGCACTGACGGTCAGCCGTTTGGAATAGTACCAGAATAAGCGATCCGTTCCGTCCTACTTTCTTGCCACACGTCTGTTTGGGGTTACAAGTGTCCCTATATGACCCTAAAGGGGCGGAGCTAGACACTCTGTCTGTTGTTTGGTTGAAAGAATCGTCAGTCTGTGTGACAGCTTAATAAGGGACAAACACAAAAACACACAGTCTTCAATCCTGTGGATTTCCAGACAGTCATTTCAAGGCTGTTTATGTTTCCTGTGACTAATGTCAGCGCGTAGCTCCGCCCCCATGGACGACCTCTGTGGCTGTCTTTGAAACCGCCTACATACTACGCCCAACAGTCTGCAAACTTTTCCCTCTTCAAACGTTAAGACACTGAAGATATCTGTTTCACTGACCATCAGATTTCAACTAAACTCTGTTTTTGGTATTAATCTTTAAAGTTTATATATTTGTCTCTTTAAATATTTAATGTTTGGGATACTTTATATTTGATAAGCTGTCAATGAGTCGTCGTCATAGAAACACATTTTACATGGTGTGTGTGATGGATGCAGAAGATGACCTCTTTCTAACTGATTCGATACAGATCAGCATTAGTTACCACGGCAACAGAAACAGAAGTCGTAGACACCAACAATCGTCAACATGTCCGACGGTTGTGTTTAAAAACTTGTGGTATCCAAAAGTATGGAACGTTTAGACAAGCTGAGGACAGACGCGTCCGCACTCAGGATGAAACATACTGAACTGATAAGAATTATAATAATAATAAAACAATAAATAACTTCACTAACCGTGTTTACATGTTAGAGGCTGTTAGCATCAACCAGTTAATCGTGATTAATCGCATGTTACTTTGTCCCTTCAGGCTCACCGTAGATAGTCGTCCTCAGAGTCTCCCTGTAGTCACAAGATAAAGTACTCTCAGTTTAAGACGGTACAAAACTTCAAAATAAAAGCCTAACATGTTTTATTTCCAAATGCAAAATAATTGAAATTGAAACATTCAATTAAAAATGTGATTAATCACGATTAGAAAGTGTAATCGTTTGACACGCCGAGCTTTAATTGATCCCGACTCATTGACTCGGATGAACATATTCACGTCCTCGCCCCTTAAACCTTCCTCAGGTGTTTCATGTCCTGTTTGAGGTGTGGCCTCTGATTGGACTCTGTCTCCGCGTTGCCCCGTCCCCTCCTCAGTCGGACCACTCCTGATCTTCGGGTTCAGAATCCTCCTCTGATTCGCTGTACTCCACGGCGATGCGTCGCGACAGGATGGTGGCGACGTCGTTGCCCGTCGGTTCTCGTTTCTTGGCCTCTTCCTGTTCTCGCTG
>NC_089195.1:37190163-37192321 GCF_963930695.1 Labrus bergylta
ACAACAAACACACACCTGTTACTACACACAACACAACACACACACCTGTTACTACACACTACACAACACACACACACACCTGTTACTACACACTACACAACACACACACCTGTTACTACACACTACACAACACACACACCTGTTACTACACACTACACAACACACACACACCTGTTACTACACACTACACAACAAACACACACACACCTGTTACTACACACTACACAACACACACACACCTGTTACTACACACTACACAACACACACATCTGTTACTACACACTACACAACAAACACACACACACCTGTTACTACACACAACACAACAAACACACACCTGTTACTACACACTACACAACACACACACACACCTGTTACTACACACTACACAACACACACACCTGTTACTACACACTACACAACACACACACCTGTTACTACACACTACACAACAAACACACACCTGTTACTACACACTACACAACACACACCTGTTACTACACACAACACACACACACACCTGTTACTACACACTACACAACACACACACCTGTTACTACACACAACACACACACACACACACACACACCTGTTACTACACACTACACAACACACACACCTGTTACTACACACAGGGAGTGCATTTTAAGAGTGTTTATTTGTTTTCATTTGATCATGTTAGTGTTAAGTTTGTGTGATGTTTTCATGTGTTGTTGTTGTTGTTGTTGTTGTTGTTGTCCTCACCTTCCTCCACGGTGGAGTCCAGCTGTGTCACCTTCACAGCCAGCAGGTCCACTCTCTCCTGCAGACTGCTCATCCTCAGGTAGAAACAGTTCGCCTCCGTGAACAGCTCGCCAAAGATGTCCTCTGCATGACGACCTACACGCCGACAACACACGGTAACAACATGTCAACAATAACAAACGGTAACAACATGTCAACAACAACAAACGGTAACAACATGTCAACAACAACACACAGTAACAACATTTTTATAACAACACACAGCAAAAACATGTCAACAACAACACACAGTAACAACATGTTTATAACAACACACAGTAACAACATGTAAACAACAACAAACGGTAACAACATGTCCACAACAACTCACAGTAACAACATGTTTATAACAACACACAGTAACAACATGTCAACAATAACAAACGGTAACAACATGTCAACAACAACACAAAGTAACAACATGTTTATAACAACACACGGCAACAACATGTTTATAACAACAACACACGGTAACAACATGTCAACAATAACAAACATAACAACATGTCAACAATAACAAACGGTAACAACATGTTTATAACAACAACACACGGTAACAACATGTCAACAATAACAAACATAACAACATGTCAACAACAACACACAGTAACAACATGTTTATAACAACACACGGTAACAACATGTCAACAATAACAAACATAACAACATGTCAACAACAACACACAGTAACAACATGTTTATAACAACACACGGTGACAACATGTCAACAACAACAAACGGTAACAACATGTCAACAACAACACACGGTAACAACATGTTTATAACAACAACACACGGTGACAACATGTCAACAACAACACACGGTAACACCATGACAACAACAACACACGGTAACAACATGTTTATAACAACTCACAGTAACAACATGTCAACAAGAACACACAGTAACACCATGTCAACAACTACAAATGGTAACAACATGTCAAAATGTGTGTGTGTGTGTGTGTGTGTGTGTGTGTGTGTGTGTACAGGTCACTTAGTCACTCACTTAGTCCTCCCAGCTGTTTGATGACAGCAGCCAGCGTGCTGTTCGTCACGCACTCCAGCTCACTGGCGACCCCATCAGGCAGAGCGCCGCGGCACAGGTACCTGGGCTCAATGAGCCGCTTCACCAGTGGCATGACTCACCTGAGAGAGAGAGAGAGGGGGGAGAGAGAGACAGAGAGAGACAGAGAGAGAGAGAGACAGAGAGAGAGAGACAGAGAGAGAGACAGAGAGAGCGAGAGAGAGAGAGAGACAGAGAGAGAGACAGAGAGAGAGAGAGAGAGAGAGAGAGAGAGAGAGACAGAGAGAGAGAGAGACAGAGAGAGAGAGAGAGAGAGAGAGAGACAGAGAGAGACAGAGAGAGAGAGCG
>NC_089195.1:37197521-37232521 GCF_963930695.1 Labrus bergylta
ATCTGACACAACATGGGTTCAATGGCTATAGAATAAAGCATGCCAGACACTGCACAGCCCTGCCGAATCCCTCTATTGATATTAAAAGGAGCGCTTAAACCACCATTAACCTTCAATACACTTTCAATGTCACAATACAGAGTTTTCATCAAGGCAATGAAACTGGGGGAGAAACCAAAAGCCTCAAAGGTGTTCCACAAATACTTATGCTCCACCCGATCAAATGCCTTCTCTTGGTCAAGAGAAATCAGACCAAACTTAACATCTAACGAGCTAGAGACTTCCAAATAATCTCTAATGAGGGATATATTGTCCCTAATTGATCTGCCAGGGATGCAGTATGACTGATCAACATGTATTACTTGCTCCATCACTTTTCTTAATCTATTGGCCAACACTTTGGAAAAGATTTTATAATCTGCACAAAGCAGACTTACTGGCCTCCAGTTCTTTATTTCACAAAGGTCACCTTTTTTAGGCAGGAGAGTGAGGACCGCTCTTCGACAGCTCACAGGTAGTTTCCCTCCAGACACACTGTCATTTATGACCTCTAACAAATCATCTCCCAAAGTAGACCAAAAACATTTGTAAAAGTCTACCGGGAGACCATCTACTCCTGGAGCTTTGCCGTTTTCCATACTCATCAGCGCCTCCTGCAGCTCTTGCAGTGTGAGTGGGCGTGACAGTTCTGCATTATCCCCTTCTGATAACTTTGGTAAGTCAGACAAAAACTGCTCTGACATCAGCACGTTCTCTCTGTACTCACTGTTGTAGAGGTTTGAGAAGAAGTCCACAGCTCTTTTCCTGATTTCAGCTGAGTCAGTGAGATCTCTTCCATCAGCAGATCTGATACAGTGGATGAGTCGATTCTGACCATTTTTTTTTTTCTAGATTGAAGAAAAATTTGGATGGAGCATCCATTTCAGAGATATTTTGAAAACGTGATCGGACTAACGCCCCCTGTGCTCTTATCCCCAGCAGATCTGCCAAAGCAGCTTTTTTGGATTTGAGTGCCTTAATGTGGCCTCCATCTCCTGTGGATCCACTTAAAGTCTGGAGTTCCACAATATCAGTCTCTAGATGTTTTATAGATTGTGCGACCTCTCTTGTGACATTAAAATTGTACTGATTACAAAACTGCTGAATTTGTATTTTACCAATATCCCACCATTGCTGTAAAGATGTAAACTGAGATTTCGTAGACTGCCATTGTTTCCAAAAAAAATTGAAACATTTTCTAAAGTGACCGTCATTTGTTAAAACCGTATTAAAATGCCAATATGCACTTTTTGGTTTGACTCCATTTATAAAAACATTTCCGATTAACAAACAGTGATCTGAAAAACCCACTGGACACAAGAAACAAGATTTGAATATTTGTAATTGGTGTTCAAAGCCATAAAATCTGTCTAACCTGGCTAAAGAGATGTAATTATCTCTAGCATGTGCCCATGAATACTGTCTATTGTTCCCATGTTTGGAGCGCCACACATCCGTCAGTTCATACGTTTCAATAATACGTTTCAAAATCTTCCTTGACTGAGCATTAGGTTCCATATGATTCCTGTCCAAATCATCAACAGTGCAATTAAAGTCTCCTCCTAATATCAAAAAATCAGTTGAAGCACATCCTGAAAGGGTGCTGGCTAATTTGTCAAGAAAAAGACATCTTTCAGTTGGATTTACTGGAGTGTACACATTTAACAAAGTGAGCGTGGATTTTTCATATCTGGCAGTCACTTTCAGTAACCTGCCCTGAACGACCTCCTCTGAGTCTACAGACACCGGCACAAAGTTCTTTGAGAAAAGAATTGCCACGCCTGCACTCAAACTGCTCTTATGACTCAAAAAGATATTTCCATCCCATTCTCTCTTCCACTCAACTTCATTATCATTATTACTGTGAGTTTCTTGAGCAAAAGCAATATCAATGCACTTAATTTTTAAAAGTTCATAATACATAGTTCTCTTTTTAACATCTCTTGCTCCGTTAAGATTTAAAGATGAAATTTTGAAACTACTCATAATGAAACACACACTGAACAGAATGGAAAAATATGCAGAACATACTGTTTCCTGCCCTTTACTTTTTTGCTTCATTAGTGTCTTTACCTTCTGCACCAGTTTTCTGAGGCGGTACACCTCTGTGGTTTTAAGACAAGTATCACCCTTCTTTCTCATCAACCACTTTGAAGCGGCAACAAACAAAGATCGATTTGGAAAAAAATCATCCACATTAACATCTTTCCTTTAGTTAATTCTAGGAAACTACAGATTTGCTCAAGACCATAACCATTGCTCTTCTGACCATCAGGGATAGATGAATCAGAATACTCTCGCTCACTATCCGAGTCAGGGAAGTCTTCTGAATCACTTTCTTGCAATCTTGTCTTTTCCTTTATTAAAGGCATTTTCTTTGGTTTCGCTCCTTTTAGATTGTGCTTTCCTCTTTAATTTTGGCACTTTAAACAAATCTTCATCACCTCCCACTGTTTTTCCCCCAACATCATGTATCACCATCAATGTTCATTTGTTCCAGCTCCTCTCCTTCTACACTAGTCTGACTCTGATTCACAAACGCTTCAGCAGAGGTGGTTGCACACTCTCCATCCGGTTGTGTTTCAGACCCCTCAGCTGGTGTCTCCCTCTGCACCCCTTCACTGTCCTCCTGACTCCCCCCCTCTGCACCCCTTCACTGTCCTCCTGACTCCCCCCTCTGCACCTCTTCACTGTCCTCCTGACTCCCCGCCTCTGCACCCCCTTCATCCTCCGTGCTCGGAACAGCCTCTGGCTCTGGCTCACAAGCCTTTCCTGGAAAATTCCGCACCAGGTGCCCTTCCTGCCAACAGCCAAAGCATTTCATAGATTGTATTGATGCGAAAATTGTGTAATCAAACCCTTCTACTTTAAATTTCATGACCACATTCAGCGCATCACTATCATTCTTCAGGATCATGTAGAGTTGTCTCCTGAAAGACACAACATGTTTCAGTCTGCTGGATTTACATCCTGACGGGAGCATTTTCATTGCCGACACAATCGGTCCATGACGTGAAAGCTCCCTTTCCAACACCTCATCACTGATAAATGGTGGCAAGTTAGACAATATGATTTTTTTCGCTGGATTAGTGAGAGGAAAAACGGTGACATGCGTGTTTTTAACAACAATTCCTCGCTCAACAACAATGTTTACTTTTTCAATTGAGTCCAAAAAAATCACAACTGCGCTGTTCATCCTGGACGCAGCCCTTAAACTATCATACCCGACGACCTCCCCAACTGCCAGACTACAATCCTCCACTGAGTGCTCCACGCTGACCGGTACTTTAATTCCTTGCCGACGGGAGAGGTTTGTGAAACCCGCAGAAGCATTGGCACTGGGCCTGCTACCTGCCATGACACACAGCCAGGTAGGCTACCGGCTGCTGCCATGCAGCACACCGATTTTGGTCAGCCAGCCAGACGACATCTCCCTGAAAAACAGGTTTGGTCCCGCTAACTGGCTCCATTTCCTCCAAAACCGGTCAACTTCTATTTGGATGGCTCTTAATCTCTTGTAAGAGTAGCCTTCAAAGTCAAAGGTCCCTGGATCTCCACTGGGTCCAGTTCTTCCAAGCAGAAGTGAATTTGGGCTGACGTATTCTACACAGTCCTCCCGGCTCTGAGTCCTGGTATCAATAGGTCTTTTATTGGCGAGGTTGGAAGCCATATAAAGGAAGGTTTGAAACTCACCCCATGTGAAGACTCCATTACCTTCAAGATTGCACAAAGCCCGCTTCACGGTGCGGACAGCAGCTTCAGCGGCTCCGTTTCTGTGAGGCGAGTCTGCTGGATGGATTTTCCAGCTCCATTCTGTGCCGTGTTTGGAGGCTTCATTTTCAAGTTTTGACTTTTCTAGTTGGTCCAGAAACATGTAGAGCTCTTTGAGGGAAGGTCTGGCTCCAATAAAGTTCTTTCCAGGATCCGACAACAGTTTCCTTGGATGCCCTCTCAGTGCTGTGAATCGTTGGTAGGCCAACAGGAAGCCTTCAGCTGACTGGTCACTGACAAGATCTGTGTGCATAGCTCTGGATGCCATGCAGCAGAAGACAATTCCCCACACTTTGAGCATCACCTTCTTTCTCACCTCATCCTTCACTTCGTAAGGTCCAAATAAGTCCACTGTTGTGTACTCGAATGGATTGGCAGGTGTTATTCGCTTAGATGGAAGGTCACTCATGATCTGCTGGCATCTTCTGGCCTTGGCTTTTCTGCATGTCACACAGTTGTCAACAATCTTTTGAGCTAGTTTCCGGCCCCTTACCACCCAGGCTTTCCTTCTCATCCAGAGGAGTGTGCCTGCGATCTCTTCATGATTTGCATTGTGGGCTTCTTGAGCTAGAAGGGTGGATATCCATGATGTGCAAGGCAAGATTGGTACTGCAGTTTTTTTTTCATTAAATATTTGAAACCTTCCTCCACAGAGCAAAAGTCCAGTGTTTTCATCCCTGACCACAGCAAGTCTGTTGAGTGTGATGTCTGGAAAGGTTACCTCCTCTTGAGCCGCAAGGAAGAGATCCCTGAGCGCATCTTCACACTCCCTGATGGTAAGTGTAGCTTCTTTGGCTCTGGACCTGATCTTTTTGGCTGAAGGAATTCCCTCCCCCTTTGGCTTACTTGTGCCTGAGGTTCTGGCCAGCACTTTTCTCCATTTTGTGGTAGCTTTCCACACCCAGGCAATGACTCTGGTCAGCTTGGTTAAACTGCTGAACTTGCTGCTGTCAAGGATTTTTCTCACTGCAGAACCAGCAGGTGCCCTCCGGACTTGGATTTGCCATTCTTCTCCACTAGGGCTGCTTTGCAGGTCCTCGCTTTGGTCAGTCTTGGCTGGAGCAGAGGTTGGAACCATTTTCACCTGTGCCCGGGTCAGTGCTGCAGTGAAACATTTCCTTTGGAGCTTGTTTATACCTTCTTTGGCATACGCAGTCATGTCTTTGGCCGACTTTGTCGGCCACTCTTCCATAGGTCGTTTCAGAAACTCTGGTCCATTTTGCCACACAGAGTCCCCTTTGAGGTCTTCTGGGGTTGCTCCTCTTGTTGTGAGGTCAGCAATGTTCTGCTCACCTGGAATCCATCTCCAGTCTTCAACAGATGTGGACTGGATCTCTTCAATTCTGTTTGCGGAAAAGGTCTGTTACCCATAGCTGTCTCTTTGAATTGCTCCCAGCACGGTTTGACTGTCCAGCAGATGGAGCCAACGATCAGCTTGCATTCGACTGTGCTTTTCGATGTATTTTCTGAGTCTTCCAGCGAAGACAGCACCACAGACCTCAGCCTTCACTGGTTCTCCCTTTTGGTCAAGTGGTGTGAGCTTTGCTTTGGACTCAACAAGCCGGACCAGGATGCCTTGTTCGGTTTCCCATCTGAAGTATGCAACAGCTCCATAGCTCTGGTCACTTCCATCAGAGAATGTTATTCCCCAGGGTCCTCCAATCCTTTTGACTGGTGTGAGGCTTCTGTAGAAGGTTATTTGGTTGAGGCGTGTGTATTCCTCAAACAGGTGGATGGCTTCTTCTCTCAATCTCTCAGACAGAGGTTTGTCTCATGTATCTCGGGTCAGAGTTTTGCCTCCAGCTTCTTGAAAAGCTTTTCTGACTAGAATGGCTCTCTTCTGTTTGGCAGGTGTTGCGAGGCCTATTGGGTCATACAAGCTAGCTACTTGGCTAAGCAGTTGTCTCCTAGTCAGCGGATTTGGAGCTTTTTCTCTCACCTTCTCCAAGGAGATTTTGGCCGATCCTCATCATCTTTTTTCTCTTTGAGAAGTTGATCAAGGTCATAAGGTACAGTTTGTCTGATTCGACCAGGTAGCCAACTCCAAGGGCTTTGTTGTCTCCTTCTCTCATTTGGTTGGGAAGAATGAAGACCTGAACTGATGATACTGGATGTTCTGATGCATCCTTCTGCCTCCCACTTTGGCCTGACCGGACCCACGGCTTGAGGGAGAATCCAACTGCCTTCAGGATTTCTTCAACTGTTTTGGTGGTTTCGTCTAGCTTTTCCAGGTCATTGTGGTATGTCAGGATGTCATCTACATAAGAATCCTCTTCAAGGATCCTACGCTCCTCCTCCAGGTGAGTGAACATGGGCAGCTTTGCTATCTCTCTCAAGGCCAGTTGTGCGATGCACCCTGCTGGTCGATCGCCAATGTTGACTCTGGTGATGGCGTATTCCTCAATTTCTCCATCTTCACTGTCTCTTTAGCGAAATCTGTGGAGGTGCATCTCCAGGTCTTCAAGCCACACCGAATTGTATGTTTTCTTGAAGTCGCCAAGGGCAGCATGGACTCCTCTTCTGAACCTTAGGAGCACTGCTCGGATGGGATTGAGGACATCAGGCCCTTTCAGAAGGAGGTCATTCATGCTGAACCCTTTAAACTTCTGGCTGCTGTTCCATACCAGTCGCACAGGTGTTGTAATGGAGTGTGGGTTTGGCGCCACCAAGTGGCTGACGTACCATACTGGGCCTTTCCAGTCAGCGATGGTCTCCTTGGTGAGTTTCTTCTCTGCTTTCCTCTCCACCATCTCATGGACTTGAGTTGTGTATGCCACACGCCACTCCGGTGCTTTCTTGAGCTGTCTCTCTGTCCTCAGAAAGGTGGCCTCCACTGCAATCCTGTTGTTGGGCAGGGAACTTGGATCTTCAACCCAGGGATATTTTGTGTCCCAGTGAGGCTCCTGACTGTGAGCATCTGCTTTCACATAGGTGAGGCCTTGCCTGATAATCTCCAGCTCTCTTTCCTCACTCAGAGTCATGTCTTTGCCTCCCGGTTGACAGTTGCCGCACCGGCATCCTCCACACATGGGTTCGCAGGCTGCTCCAATGCTGTCCCATTTCCACCAGTCTAAGAACTCTCTCCCAGCAACTGTGCCTTTGGTTTCAGCTTTGAATTCTTGCATCTCAGCAATTTCTTGATACTTCCCTGCTGTGGTTCTCATCGATCGTGCAAAGTGAGTCTCAGAATTGTGCAGAGCCATGTCCACCACTTCACAGAGGTCTGGATGTGCTCCGCTAACGGTCTTTCCTAAAGGGCTTTCCCAAAGGACGAGATCTCCAATTACTTTTACTCTTTGTGGAGCGAGTCTTCCTTCACGGTGGGTGATGAGAAGCTCAACGTGCTCTGGTCTTAGAAGGTCTTCCAGGTTGGTGTCGGAAGAACTTCTTGAGCTGTTGTGGTTTGATTACTCTGTGCACTTTTGCAATTTCATCCAAGCCATAGCAGATAAGCTCATGAGCTCTCTCCGTGCCTCTAGGTGTCTTGACTCTTACCTTGAATGAGTATCTTTTGGTTTTTACCTTCATGGCCATGCCTCTGACTCCATGGACAACAAGCGTGATCTTTTCACTCCGTAGCTTCAGTCTTCTGGCAGCTCTGTGAGTGATGGAGTCTGTACCTGACGCCAAGTCAATGAGAGTTCCAATTTTCTGTCCTGCATTGGCAGTTACTTCCAAAAGCATAAGGATAACTGGTAACTCACATGTATTTGAGTCCATCGCTCCAGGTAGGTCCTTCTCAGTGCAGTGTGATTTTGCAGCCATGTTGGTGAAAGCTTTCCTGAATTTTTCTGCCATGCCTGGGGTGAGCTCAGATATGAATTTCTCCTGTTCCTCCGTGAGTGCTTGCCTTCTGGTGCTGGGTTTTCCCACTTTCTCGGATTCTTTCCCTTTGAATCCTCCTTTCAGGCAAAGAAAGAAATGGTGGTCTGAGGAGCCTCCTCTCTTGCAGTCTCTGTTCCTGCACAGGTAAGTGTCCATACATTCCTCATCCTCTGCATGACATATGAGGCATCTTCTGCATGCTCCCAGCTTTTCAACAGCACTTAGCTTCTCACCAGGCTTTAGTTCTTTGAACTGCTTACAAAAGAAAATCTTCTCACTGTGCCTTTCATCTCCACAGACAACACATCCTCCTTTCCTTGTGGACTCTGTGGAGGCATACTTCTTTTCCAGGTAAGTAGGCTTCTTTTCAGACTTTCCACTTACACGCAGTTGGTCTAGTTTCTCTAGAATGTCCTCCTGAGTCTTTAAGAATGTAAGAAGGCTGTCGAAGTGATTGTCAGGTGTGACTCCGTTTCTTGGATTGACCATGAATGTGAGCCAGTCTCTCTTCATATTGTCTGGCAGTCTGCAGTTTAAGACAAATCAGCAGCTTTTTTTGAGCCACAGATCTCTCAAGATTGAAAAAGAAAGACATTGGGGTGTCCATGTCTTTGAGTTGAAGGAAACGACTCCGCACAAGAGCTCCCTTCACCCTCTCCTGCAGGAAAGAGCTCAACTCCATACGTTTCTCCTTCAGCAGGGTACCAGTGGTGGGATCCACACTCCCATTTAACCCCTCCTCAAGGTTCTTAATGTTGTCCTCAAGATTTTTAACGACTGTTTTTAATCTAGCAGAAGAGTGTGACGTGTACTGCTGACAAAAAACACGAATCTGAGCTTTACCAACCTCCCACCAAAGCTTCAAAGAATCAAATTCAACTTTTCTTAATTGCCACTGATCCCAAAAACACCCAAAGTTTTTACAGAAAACATTGTCCAGTAGAAGCTTGTTATTAAAATGCCAGAAGGACTTAGCCCTTTCACCTGGTGAAATAATCAGCTCCACACTAACAAAATGGTGATCAGTGAAGCCGACAGGCAGAATATTACAATGAATTCATCTGAGAGTTCTGGAGATGTAAACCCTGTCCAGTCTAGCTGCACACACCCTGTTACTGTTAACCCTGACCCATGTATACTGTCTGGATTGTGGATGTTTCCCTCTAAATGTTTCCAACAAATCCAGGTGAGAGATGACAGTGTTTAAAGTCTGGGATGAATGTGGATGTGGCTCCTCTCCTATTCTATCCACGGTGAAATCAAGTGTGCAGTTAAAGTCACCACCAAGAATGATCTGATCCTGATTATAGATCAATAACTCCTTTTGGAGGCGGGTATAAAAAGCTACCCTTTCAGCTCCATTATTTGGAGCATAAATATTAGTGAAGCAGAAAACAGTGTCCTCTATTTCTGCTCTTACAATTAAAAGCCTTCCCTTTACAATTTCAGCACAAGAGACGATCTTTACATTTGCAGATGCTCTAAACAAAATGGCTACTCCTGCACTAAAGTTGGTGCCATGGCTAAGGTAGTTAGAGCCCTCCCACCATAAACCCCAATCTGTCTCATCTGATGGTGTGGTATGAGTCTCTTGTAAAAACAAGATATCAATGTTTTTCTGAGTTGAGATCTCAGAGATAAGGCCCCTTTTCTGTCTGTCTCTCCCACCATTAATGTTAAGAGATCCTATCTTAAAACTCCTCATAGAAAGATCAGAGAGAAAAAACAGACAAGTAGACACAAACAGGGAACAGTAGAAAAAGAAAAACACCTTGCATGATCATTTCTTTGTCTTCTTCACACTCTTACCTCCAGTTTTCCTCAGAGCGGTGATGTGCTTTTTTTTAGACGGAAATGTTTTTTCTCGTCCAGGAGGTCAAACCCAACCTGTCTTTTCAGTATGCTGACTGACTTTATGAACTTCTTAGTATCACTAAAGTAGTCACTTATTTTTACTGATTTTTTTGTACATTTCATAAATTGATTGATTGACTCTAAAGAATAAAGATCAGAGCCACTATTTGGCAAATCAGCAATGGATGCATTGTCTGACTCATAATCTTCATCCATGTCCTCTCCTTCACATGATGCCTGGCTACAACACACTGTCTTACCTTCCTTCAATGAAACATCTACAACTGCAGAACTTGTGGAATCTTCAGTTTTATCATTACCTACAGTCTGGGATTTTTTTGTAGCCTGAGAGCTGGTCGAAGCCACTTCTACCTCAGCCACGGCCTCCGCCTTGGGCACGAACGCGGACGCGGCCTTCGCGGCAGCGGCAGCACTAGCCACTTCCTGCTGTCTGTGCGGACACGCAAAACGTTTGTATCCCACATCACCACACTCAAAACACTTCAGTTGTCCTGAAGTTGAGGAGAGGGGAGGAGATGAGACGAGAGGAGACGAGATGATTGGAGATGAAACGAGACAATGTATATATGTGTATATATATACATATGCTTTTGAGATCAAATGTGACTGAATAACCTGAATCTGGTGTTAATACGACCGAAAATACTCAAATTAAGTAAGAGCTGTCTAAATGAATTTTCAGAGAATATTTGTAAGGTGGAGCGCTACTGCCATCTAGTGTTTGTTATCTTTGTGGACATGTAAGTACCTATAATCATATATATATATTTAGACCATGTCATGCTCAGATGATCTGTTATAACTATAGATTAGGATGTGTTA
The DNA here is from genome assembly GCF_963930695.1 of Labrus bergylta. Taxonomy (NCBI): domain Eukaryota; kingdom Metazoa; phylum Chordata; class Actinopteri; order Labriformes; family Labridae; genus Labrus; species Labrus bergylta. Next base: position 37,207,854 of record NC_089195.1, read on the forward strand.
GTTAGGAAATACTATTTCTATATTTTATAGTTCTGTTTTATGACTTTAATAATAATAATAATACATTTTATTTAAAGGTGATTTTCAAAACTCTCAAGGTCACCTGACAGAGCAGAGATAAAAACAACAAAGTAACAACACAACGATAAAATTAACATTAAAAAACACAAATGTACAGGATGTAAAGGAGTTATGGGAACAGGTGGAGAATGATCAGACTGAATATGCCAGTTTAAAAAGATGTGTTTTGAGATGAGATTTGAAAATGGAGAGAGTGTCGATATTACGGATTTGTGGTGGGAGGGACTTCCAGAGGTGGGGGGCAGAGCGGCTGAAGGCCCTGGACCCCATGGTGGACAGGCGGGCGGATGGTGCAGTGAGTTGAATGGAAGAAGACCTGAGAGTGCGAGTATATACTTTATAAGTTTGTTACTGCTTAATACATTGTTTTCTTGTCTTACAGATTGTATGAGAAAAGTATTCTCCTAATTGTTAGAGATTACTCTTGCAATGTTGAAACTCAGAATACTCATTTTTAGTTAAGGTATGGTGACGTTATACGTGTTTAAAGGCTGAATATTCAAAGTTTTACACATAAATGTAGCAGAAATCCAGTATCTCCTGTAAAAAACCTCTATGAGTCATGACTGTCTACAATGAGTGTGACACCCGAGTCCCGCTGTCTGTGATGATGTCAGAGCCGTATCTACAGCGTGTTTACATGGACGGGACGGCCGGCCGGCTCCTCCCCTCGAGTATAAAAGTTGTTTAATTGAGGGACTAGAGAAAAGAAGAATAACATACTGTACTCACTGATTATTTGAATGTAACACAACGCACAATGCTAACACAACAATGCAGCGGAAGTTGTTTTGGTTTCATGCTGGTGTTCAAGGGCGACATCTACAGGATCAAAAAGTTGTACATTCTTCCTTTAAGTTCTTATACTTTATTTTATTTGGTAAAATCAAGTAATTCGGCTCGTGCAAGAAAGCATCGGAGCTCGTCTCCCTTATGGAGCCCCGCCCCCTTCCTGTTGTCCGAGACAGAGGTGGAGAGAATCGACTTCTCTCCTCAGTCTTGTCTTCGTCTCTCATCGCATGAAGTCGTTTTTTGGTTCCCAAGAGAAAGACTTGCTTGTGAGGGTGTGGTCGCTCTTCTCTGAGCCGCTCCCTTTGGGTCTTTTTTCAGTACGAAGTCTGGCGGATTCGGAAGAATTTGTCAGTACCTTTGAAAACTGAAACAGTTGTGGAGGAGTCCGAAGCGAACACAATCCAAAGTAAGGTTGCGTTCTCAGCTCGTGAAACCAGAAGGGTCGTGTCCAACATCAAAAGCCGAGTCCAGATCTCTTATACAAACTCGTTAATCACATTTTCTTTAATCACATTTCATTAAATCAATTCCAACCTCTCGTTTTAATTTGTTACTTTCACCTTATAACGTCACCATACCAATGTCATATACCTTATAGTTTCATTAATATACTCATCCATATATATTCATTGATATGTAGCTCATTAATCTGCATTATTGTTCAATTACTTCATTAAAGTTACACGTAAACCTTCAGAGCTTTCCGTGTGTTCTGTGATTTAAACTGTCCTGAAGAGCTCGCTGTTCTGATATATGATTGATTGATTAATTCATTATTACAACTACGGCTGATTTCCTCCTCATCACCAGAGGTGGTTCCCCGTTTTTATATTCCGAGGTAAAAATGTGTATTTATTAATATCTTAATACATTAATATGCTACATATGATGGGACAAGACGGAAGAGTTAAGATGGGACGCAATGGGACAAGAAGAGACGAGATTAGACAGAAGAGTCGAGTAGGGACGAGACGGGACGTGAACAGGCAGAGATGAGACCAAAAGGCTAGAAGAGATGAGAAGATACAGGATGAGATGAAAGGGGACATCACAGGACATGACGGAACATGAAGGGGACATCACAGGACATGACGGAACATGAAGGGGATTGGCAGGACATGACGGGATGAGACAGGAAGAGACGAGGTGAGATTAGACAGAAGAAGAGAGAAGGTAACGAGACGGGACGGGATGGGAGAATATGTTCTATGTTATTATGTTGATTATTAGATGAAGACAGTTAAACTTTTGGTTCAGTGATTTATTAATCAGTTGTACAAGTTCTCCTTAAATGTCTCAATTACCTGATCAGATGGGATTCAGAGATACAATTATACGGATAAAAAAGACAACAACAATGAGGCCTCTGCTCAGGAAACATCTCTTCTGTTTGAAATGATCCTTCTGACCAACACTTGCACTTGACATGTGGAGCGTGATGGACGGTGACGCTATGGCTGCAAAGCGTGACGTCGTGGACTCCAGTTCATGTCAGCTCTGCAGAGGTTTCACCTGCTTAGTTATACAGTGTTGGGTCCCAGCCCGATAGGAGAAAGCCTCCAAAACCTGACTGCATGTTAAATGGAGGGAAAACACACAAAGGATCTTAAAGAACTCTTAATCCCAGCATGCTCTGCAGTACTTCACTCTAAGGTGTGAAGTGTAGCCTGGATTCAAGGCTCTGATTGGAGCAGGTCTGACAACAAAACCAGTGGTCTCCCATTGTCCATTCTCTTTCCAGGTGCTGACTTCAAGTGTTCGGAGACACAAGTTTACTTCCTGTTTTTACAGTACCCTTCTCTTTGTTTAAAGTTTCGGCGCGCAGGCAACCCTCGACCTAAGCGCGGACAGTGTTCTGAATCCAGAGCTCAGATCCTCCATTGAACTGACATTGACTGAAAAGATTTAAGGTTCAAGATTTACTTTTTTATTGATCCCCGCAAGGGGTGGGGGGGGGGTGTTGTTCAGGCAAGCTGTCCATCAACGATACGGTGGGGAAGGGGGGGTTGTTCTGGCAGGCCGTCAACCAATGATCCTCCCAGGAAAGTAGGTGGTTAGTGACTGAGATTTACAGATAGATACATGCAGTAATATGATGTACTGTATATGCAGAGAGAGAGAGAGAGAGAGAGAGAGAGAGAGGAGCTCAAGGTGCCAGTTCTATTCAGTTGAGGATGCCTATAGCAGCATAACTAAGAGCTGGTCTACACCAGCACCAGCACTAACTATAAGATTTATCAAAAATGAAAGTTTTAAGTCTATTCTTAAAAATACAGACTGTGTCTGCCTCCTGGACCCCGGCTGGAAGGCGATTCCAGAGGAGAGGAGCCCGATAACTGAAGGCTTTACCCCCCATAGTACATTTAGAGACTGTAGGTACCACCAGCAGGCCTGCACTCCGGGACCGCAACGCTCCCGAGGGACAGTACGGCACTAGTAGCTCCTTCAGGTAGGATGGTGCCTGGCCATTTAGAGCTTTGTAGGTGAGAAGAAGGATCTTGAATTCTATTCTAGACTGTATAGGGAGCCAGTGCAGGAGTGATGTGGTCCCATTTCCTGGTTCTAGTCAGTACACGAGCTGCAGCGTTCTGGACTAGTTGAAGAGTCTTTAGAGACCCACCAGAGCACCCTGACAAAAGAGAGTTACAATAATCCAGTCTGGAGGTAACAAATGCATGAACTAGTTTTTCTGCACCATTTTGCGACGGGATATTCCGGATCTTAGATATATTACTTTGTCCTTTTTGTGTCCACACCACAGTTGAACATAATGATGCAGCCAGTGTGACTTTCTCACACTTTACTAAATTACTAATTTACTAAAGCAATGCATTTCTTGTGAAAATATGCTTCTCATTTCATTACTTCTCATTTCAAGCAAGGCAGACATCAAGTTTTTTGTTTTGTTGAGTTGAGTGGTTTAATTTTTTTGTGTGCTCTTTGTTGTTTGAGACAACAAGTTAGCCATTTGTCATCATAATTGTTGCATAGCCAGCTGACTGAGAGGTGTTGATCCCCTTGCCTAGCTTCCAGGATAGACTGCAGTGATCAGTTTGGAAACTTAGATAAGATTTGCTCTCGTGTTGATCTAGTTTTCTTTATCTTAGCAGCTTTGTTTAAAGTAATCCACTGGGGCTCCGTTTTACTACAAAAAATGTGTACGAAAACCCTATGTGAGCCAGGAGCTGAGACTCCTTTGGGATCAGAACACACAGCACCACAAGAAACTGTTGCTGGTCCTCAGAGAAGAGTGCCAGAGCTATTCAATTAGCATTTGTGATAAGTTGAAGGAGCTAGTTGATCTTGTCAACCATCGAGCCAGGATCACCCCTAATAAAGACAGAACGTATGCAGAAGAGATACATCAACCTGGAGCCAAGGCTCACTGAGGATCAGACGATCCACCCTTTCAGGATGGAGTTGCTTGTCTTATCCGCCTCCCTTATTAATGTAAAAACTGTCATTTTTATCTTCTTTATTGGACCGCTGCGTCCCGAGTTTTACCTGTTTAAAACACTTGTTTTGTTTCACTCTTACTCCTCATTCACATGCCTTGCTTGATAATGTTTGGTTGCTTTAGATTAGCTTGTAATACTTATTTGTTTGAGTTTCATTGATTGACTTGATGTGGCTTTGTTAAATAAACTCTGTTATAATAAGAGCAGTTGTTAGTGATTACTGGTCTATTTGCATTGTGATATAAGCTGGGTGCGAGGGCTTGTGTACGGATTTCATGCCTTCAGTTGGTTAAATATAGGTTATTAATTATTAATAATATAAGTAAATAATTAACTAATTCAAGACTGATTTTGGTGATATTTGGTTATTTGTTCTCTGATCTCAGAGTGGTACCCCGAATCAATTAAACTCAGTTTAATTATTGTTAAGTTATAATTAATCATTAATTAATGAGGACGATTATTAATGCTGTAACCAAATTTGACTATATAAAACCCCAACAGTGCTTTGTATTTTAATTGCACAGGTCTGTTACCCACCTGAGCACCCTGTCCGAAGTTTCCTCCTCCTGCTGCTAGCTTCTCCAGCTGACTGCCGGCCTAGCTGCTGTCTGCAGGCAGCGCGAGCGACACCAAACAACTGACAGCGAGTGACGTAGCCAAAAAGAAAGACGCCTATTGGTCCGAGATGCCTGTCAATAACATGAGTAGATCCCGCCTACCATGATATTCTGACTCGACTCAAATAATAGTTTTAAAATGTTTAAATCCATCAATTAATATATAATAAAATAACATGAAACACGAAACATAAAAAACTACATAATAAAACACATTTAAGTTAAAGAAATTAAAATAAAATAAAACCAAAAGACATGTAATAAAAAAAACATAAAATATATATTTAAATTAATCTTATCTAATAATTTAATCAAATTAAATTAAATTAAAACATTTGTAAAAAATACAAATACAAATAAATAAATAGAAAGTTCCATTAATTTAACTATAAAAATTGAAACAAAACGATCTATGAAATAAATATACTTTATGCTTTTGTATCGACTTTCTTTTACCTGTTTTAAGCTTTGATAAAAGTTTAGTTTTTCAACCATATTACTTTATTTCTTCAGTTTACTTTTATTTGATTAAATTCTGTTATTATTATTGCGGTAATTAATTATCATATATGTATTTCTTCTGCTTATTAATGTTACATGAGTGTGACACATTTTACAGTAAAAGACAAATATATTTAAATGATATTTATATCTGACTGTATTTGTATTCTTCCTCTCTGAAGGTGACGTCATGTTAAACTGCTGAGTCATCTTAAACGGATCGATCCAATCCATTAAAGTTCAGCCTGGATCAACACCGCCCCCGTGTGGCTGAAAGGAGAACACAGAAACATGAGAGGTCACTGTAAATCTCAATGTGTTGTTTTTTCCTCTTCACTTCATCTGTCACTAAAAGTCAGGTTTTCAGAGAACTCATTAAAGATGGCACTTTCTCTTCCTCTTCAGACTTTCATTGACCTCCATCACATCTTTTTCTCTACTTTTTAATTGGACATCGTACCTCCACTCTTTTCTTTCTCCACATTATCCTTCCTTTCCTGATGACCAACCATGGGCCGACCTCCTCACCTTGAATGGACACCAGAAACCCCTGGTATCTAAGATTCAGGACAAACTCGTGGCTCTTGATATCATTAAAAACGCTTCATGGCAGCATGAGGGATAAAGGCGTGCAGCGTGTACGCTCGATGACTCCTAGTGCCAAGCTGCAGTTTAGACAGTACTACACAGAGTCCACTTCAGCAAATCTGGATTATCTGAAATATATCGGGATATCATGATATGTGCAAATTTAATTCAGACAACAAGAGATCTTTGGCTACCTCCCCTAGGGGGTCCCGGGCCCCAGGTTGGGTACCAATGCTTTAACCAATGCTTTAACCAATGCTACAAAGAGACAAGACGAGACGGATCCACGTGGGACGAGACGAGACGAGGCGAGAGGTGTAACCCCGCCTCTCGATCAATGATGCTCAGATCAGCTCCAGGCCTCCCGCAACCAAAAGTGGTATAAATGGATGGAGGTTCAGGTGTTATTATGTATCATACAGCAGCTGATGAAGAACCTGGTCGGGCTGGAAATATCTTGAATTGTGTTTTTAATGCATACAGCAAATAAAAAAAAGTATAATTTTGTGAATCTTTGTGCATCACATCTCATATTTCTGTTCAACTCTGCATGTGCGTACGCTGGCTGACTTTTTCTAAACTAATGCATTCACCCAAAGGTCTAACACTTGGACAGTAATCACTTTGTTTAGTGTTTAAGTTGTGTTAGGAAAGAGGACATGTTGGGTTCTCTGTGATGTTCTTCCTGGTGTTTGTCTTATCAAATATGTTAATCATGTAAAGAGGAAGGAAGTGCAGTGATTAAAAACATTCTGATATCTGTCGTCTGCTCACTGCCTGCAGAGGAGAGTCTTCTTTCAGACGTTACTCTTCTTCACATGTAAGTAGAATCATTCCTCAACATGTCTGCTAATGTTTGAGTGCTGCTGTGTTCTTATTATTCCACCTGCTAACATGTTTTATCTTCCTTAAAGTCACAACGAGAGATGAGAGGAGCAGCAATGAGTTTAATCAGAGCAGCGAGTTGGTTTATCGTCGTCCTCCTCTCTGTGTCAGGTACGTCATATCTACACTTTCATTCACTTCATTAAAAAAAGATGAAATGTGTATATGCTCCATCACATGCAGCAGGAGCAGTCAGAGATATGCACATGTCCAATAATAAACAGGCTGAATATATTAAGTGTCTAATATTATCAAAGCTAAATCAAGAGAAAACTTGTTTTGAGGAATAATAATTTAATTAAATATTATTATCAAATAAAAATTCTCTGATGGATTTTAGTTTTTAGTCTGTAATGTTGTAGTGCAGGGGCGGTTCAGAGGGGAGCAGGGGGGGTCTGGGCACTGCTACCTTTAAAACAAGAAAGGCGAGCAAATATTTTTTTTTTTTACAATTTCTCAATTATTTAAATCACTTGATTGAACAGAACATAATGCCTTCTCAATTAAATGTACTGTAACAGATGTGTATGCGACATAAAAAAAGCAAGTTTCTATAAAAACACAACAACACAAAAAATGTGTGATTTTCTAGATAACATATGCTGGGGGCTAGGGGGATTTTTAGAATATCGTAAGCATTGTTGAAAATATTATTCTATATTATTTTTACAGCCATTTTTTGGAAGTGGACATTTTTGTCCACGAGTGGCTCAAGAGGGCGGCACATTTTAAATGAGACACTGCACAAAAACTAATAATATATATAACATATCCAAGACTGTGTTTGAAATAAATCCCCCAGCCCGCCCTCATATATAATATAGAAAATATCATTTGTTTTGTGTTTTTTGTTTTCTAAAAAACTGTGAAATCATTTTATAAAACTTGCATCTAAAGACTTAAAATACTAAAAATAATTGAATATTTGATAGTTTTGATTAGGACTGAAGTTGATTGAAAGATTTAACACAAAAAAAAAATATTATTCTAATTATCTTCACAGCCGTTTTAGGGAGCAGATATTTCTGTCAACAAGTGGCTCAAGAGGGTAGTAAATTTGTACCCAGTGTATTATAGAACTATTCAAAAAAATGTAATTGGAATTTCAAAATGTATCTACAAAAACAACTTCCTATGAAAAATCATGCCATATGCACTAACACAGTCAAAGTGATTGTAAAAGGAAAGTGAAAAATTCCTTGAGCGATACCAGAGGGTTAAATGGTACCTCCATTTTCATTTGTGCAGGTTATCAGAGAGTTTCTTGATTATCTGTCTCACTGTTTAATTTTTCTGTAAATATAAAAACTTTTATTCAGCAGGTATGATCGTCAGTTTCAGAACCAAAGCTGTTCAATATAACACGTCCATCTTCATCTGATGTGAGGTCTCTCTGATTCTCCTCCAGATGCTCCAAAGCCTCCTTCTGTGTCAGTGAGTTCCCACGATGAGATAGTGGAGGGCACTTCAGTCAATCTGACCTGTAGCAGTGATGCTAACCCAGCAGCTAATTACACCTGGTACAAGGCGGATGGACCTCTAAACCCTAATCACACATATCCAGGAGCAACGCTTGTCTTCAGCTCCATCGAGTCCTCTGACTTTGGGGAGTTTTACTGTGAAGCTGAGAACACGCTGGGGAGAACGACCTCCAAACGCATCTCTGTCAACCTAACATGTGAGTCAAACACTCATCATTAAATAGAGTTGAAGTTACTTCTACCTACCAACCAAGCAGCAACATCACGTGTTGAAACATGAAGCCGATGCTGAAGTGTAAAATCCTGCAGTTCCTGGAGTGTCCACTAGAGGCTGGCTGCAGAAGCACAGGAAGTCACATACACACCCATTCTAAAAAGCCTGTTTTTACAGCAGAGATGAACATGTTTACAGCCTGGTTCAAAAAACCAAATAGGTGTGATTAGCTCATGTCTGGATGGACACACACTGTACGGGGGGTGAATGTTTTGATGACTCATCAGTTTTGATTTGATGAAGGATAAGAGTTATTCACAATAAGGCGTGTAGCTGACCTGATTGACAGGTGGGCGCGGTGTAACGGTTTGTCAGGAGGTTTAAAACCCGCCTCAGCTCCAGCTCTCAGCCTGTCGTTAGGTTTATCTTCTCTTCATTTCCTGCTTTCAGAAACCGGGTTCAGAGTGGAGAACGGTTTTTGAAGTAACTGTAGAAATAAAGTGTTTTTATTGTGTTGTCAACTCCAGCCTCCAGACATCCAAGATGGCCACCTTTCTAACATGTTAAGGGAGGTACATATGAATGGAAGTGAAAACTGTTAGTGACAGCAGCCGGAGCACTCAGGGTCTCTGAAGCAATCTGAGCGTGTTTATCCAATCAGAGCGCTCGTTAGGCCGCAGCGTTTCCCATCAGACATCATTTAAGAGCTCCATCAGGCGGTAATGGGCTCGCCGCTGACGCTCAGCACGGCTCAGCACGGATCACTTTACACAACAGATCCATGTTTTCATGTTTCTGCATCGACCAATCAGAGAGTAGGTAGTGTCCCGTCTCTGGCCCTCAGTCTGAGGCGTTCAGGGTTCTGCTTGGTCTAAAAAAACTCTAAAAGAACTCTACTTCCCATGAGCCTCAGCAGCTGTCACCATGGAAACCAGAGCTTTAAATTGTCATATTAAATAAACAGCGGAGGAGTTATGAGTGTTTTTTCCTCTGACAGCAGCCGAGTGGAAACAGCCGCAGCTCCATTAACATCATTCATTATTAACGAGCACTGACTGTGCTTTAAGTGGGCCACGCCCACTGCGTGACATCCTCACCTGTCAACACGGGAACGAGTCCCCAAGTGGCCTCTGTGGTATTCTGAAACCGAGTCACACAGGACCAACCAGGAGGGTTTCAGCAGCAGCCGAGTCAGGGGCGCCAGGTGGCTTAGTGGTTAAGTAGTGCCCCTGGCTGTACAGAGGGTTGGAATCTGACCTCGGCCCTTTGCTGCACATCACTCGCCGCTCTCTCCCATCACTTCCTGTTTCTCTTCAGGGTCCAATCAGATAAAAGCAAAAGGGACCCAAAATAAATATCTTTAAACAAAATGAGAGGAAATCAGGTACAAGTTGAATCAAGTCACGGCGTGTCAGATGGCGAGGAGTCGATGGAAACATCAAATCAACTCGGGCAAGTCAAGATGAGTGACAATTACTGGAGCCGAGTCAAAAACCAGTTTGTTGGACGGAGACGTAAGGCATGAGGCTTCAGTATGGAGGAGGTGTGGCCTAACAGCAGTTTGTTCTGGTGCTCAAGGGCGCCATCTACTGGATCAAGAAGTCGCACATTCTTTCTTTAAAGTCTTTAAATGTGATTTTTCACACTTAAATGTAGAAATCAAGTATCTCCTCTGAAAATAACTCTGTGAGTCATGACTGTCTACAATGGGTGTAACACCCGAGTCCCACTGTCTGTGATGTTTTCAGAGTTTTCAGAGTCCTATCTTCACTTTGTTTACATCGCCTGGACGGCCGGCTGACTCCTCCCCTCGTGTATAAAAGTTGTTTAATTGAGGGACTAGAGAAAAGAAGAATAACATACTGTACTCACTGCTTAACTGTGTTTCTAGATCACGCTCATTTCAGGTCAATTTACATGCAGTGTGAAGATACCAGCATAATAAAGATCGCTAGCATTAGCATGCTAACACAACAATGCAGCGCCAGTTGTTTTGGTTTCATGCTGGAGCTCAAGGGCGACATCTGCTGGATCAAAACATCACATATAAAGACTTTAAGTCTGAGCAAATCACAGAAAGAGCTGAGACTTAACGAGCTGCTCTGATTGGATGATTTGAAGATGTTAAACGATCTGTATGTTGTTTGTATGTTGTTTGTATGTTTGGCTGCTCGTTGTTTTAGCCACCGAGCTTAATTTAAATAAATAAAGTGAAACTCAAATCTAGATACTCCTGCTCCTCGGAGGATGAACCCTGTGGAGATTTGAACGACCCTTTGACCTCTTCTACAGCGCCCCCTTCAGGCCAGACTGAAAACATGTTTACCCACACTTCAGACAGTACTAATCGATAAATGATCCGAGTGTGTTATGAACTCTGCCGCCTGCAGGGGGCGCTACAGGGGCTTTTTTTTTTACTGTTACATGTTTCCTTAAAGCTGGAGCTGAGATTTCAGATTGTCCTTGAACTCATCACAAAGACAAACAGACAAATGGAGGTAAAATAAAAAGCAGATAAAGGAGAGTTTGATGTAGACTCGTTCTGATGCAGACAGGAGGGGGGAGGGGGGCGGGGGCTGTGTGAGGAGGAGGAGGAGGAGGAGGGGTGATGAGGAGGAGGGGGCAGTGCGGATTCTTTCCCGTCATCCCCTGCAGCAGCAGCAGCAGCAGCAGCAGCAGAGCTCCCTCCTCCTCCTCCTGTCTGTGTGTCTGTCTGTCGGAGGCAGTTTGCGGACTCTGTGGATCCTCCGAGCTCAACTTTGGAGACTCTGTGACCTTTTGAGCAGGTAAGAACCTTCTCATATTCTTCCCGGGGCTGTGCGGGGCCGTGCGGGGCCCTGCGGGGCCCTGCGGGCCTCTATCGTTGCGGGGGCAGTGATTTGGAGCGGCGGAGGGACACAGGGAAGCCTCGGATCCTCCGCAAACTTCGCTTCTTGTCGGAGGGGACCGGCTCAGTGGGACTCTTCTGGTCCGGACCGGAGCACAAAGTACCGCCGATAGACCCGCTCCTCTCTCCCGGCCTGATCCGCTCTCTGTGGCGGGGCTGCGGCTCGCCTCAGCCCGCATGTCCGCCGCTCGTCCCCCCGCCCCGCCAGCAGCCAGCAGCCAGCAGCCATTAGTCTGAGCAGGAGGATGGAGGATAATAACGGTGCGCCATGCATGGACGCAAAAACAGGCGTGGCCGCGGGAGGAGGAGGAGGAGGAGGAGGGGTGTGTGTGTGTGTGTGTGTGTGTGTGTGTGTGTGTGTGTGTGTGTGTGTGTGTGTGTGTGTGTGTGTGTGTTCAGGACAATAAACTCCGCACAGAGAACATTTGCGGGGTTATTTTTAGCGGTGAAAGGAGCGGGATGCGTCCCGCAGCAGGCCGGCCGCAGTTTAACGAGCAGCGGCAGAAAATGGTGAAAACACACCGAGAGAGAGGCCGGGGCGAGGAGCTGCACTCTGCAGGCCTCCAGACCCCCCCCCAGACCCCGTACCCCCCCCCCAGACCCCGTACCCCCCCCCTATGCTCTGTTGTGGTAGAAATGTTGCGTGGAGGTTACCGAGCCCGTTCACACACCGACATGCAGCTTCTTACTAAACCGTTATGTAGTCTGCAGGCCCGGATCCAGGCCAGGGCAGGGTCTAATCCCCCCCCACTGTGTGTGTGTGTGTGTGTGTGTGTGTGTGTGTGTGTGTGTGTGTGTGTGTGTGTGTGATTATGTAAATAAACAGGATCTAACACTCTGATAGAACAATAAGAGGAATGTTTCAGAGAACAGGAATGTTTTCTAAATAATCCAAACAGTCTCATTTAGTTTCTCACAGAAGAGTCAACAGCGCTGACGGTCAGACGAACACGTCAGAGCGATGGTTAACCCGCCCCTTAGAAGGTTATTATTCAAGTTAACCTTCAAAATAAAACCCTGTTTACAGATCACTCTTTGACGTATGGCGCTCTCAGGCGAGCATTTGAAGATGGTACTCCCTTCTGAGTGTGCAGGGTGTAACACCGGGTACAAACTGTATGGGTTTGGTCCGTCCCTGATGAAAGACGTTGAATCTTGGTCATATCGTGGTCGTGGCTCCAAACGTTGGTCCTCGGAAAGCCAGCTACAAATATCGTCCGAAATGTTGGACGATCTCCTCACAATGTGAAAGCTTCTACGATCTACGTAAACTAAGTAACCAATAGAAATATAGCATGAAACAACGCACTAATCAGCGCGACCACGCAGGCTTCACCATTCAGACGTCTGCATGTAAAAGTATCTGGGATACTGGGCCCGTGGAGGCGGCGTCCCGAGGATCTGATCTGTGTTCATATACCTTCCAAAAAGTGTTCGTATTTTAAGTTGATTTACCTAAAAATAAAGTTTCAGAGGAACGCGCCCATCAGAGCGCCCGCTTTGAAACAAGACGTTTTCCAAACCTTCAAATCTTTAATCGCCTTCTCCACGTCTGTAGGCCTCTCTTCTTCAGCTGTTCACATCAAATAGGCAGGTAGCGCCCTCTGCTGGTGAAAAAAGGAGTATTGCAGGATCTTTTTGTCAGATCGATTTAAATTGTCCATTTTGTATTCATCTTTAGTTGTTTTGAAATCTTAATCAGAAAATGTTCTCATGAAAGAGACGTGACCTTTGACCTTAGAACATCAAACTCAATAATGCTTCTAAAAGTCTCAGATGGTCGAGGAACCTTTTTGTTAACCTGCATGCCACGTCAGTACTTTAAGGTTCTCTAAAACGACCCTGAGTGTGGACAGGATGTTTGTCTGTGTAGATCCGTTGGGAATATTCTGTGAATAATCAATATGATGGGGATGTCACAGGATGTAACAGTGATGCAAACATGAACCTGCTCAGCATTAAAAACATCATGGATAAAGACTCGGACCATCTTTCAGTGTGTTGAGTTCACCTGGACTCACCCTTGTTAGCATGAATTATGAAAGAAGACCTTGTCAGTATCACAGATTAGTGCTCTGTTCTTTGTCTTCAGTCGGGACGGGAAACATGAGTTCAGCCAGGACAGATTTCTGTTTCTTCTAAACCCCACCAACGATCCAGAGGACCCTACAAGACATGAGAGCTCAGGAGCTCCCAGGAAAAGATGTGGATAATAACTCAGATTTACAGATAGTGAGAGAGAGCACTACCTAACTATAAGCTTTATCAAAAAAGAAAGTTTTAAGTCGATTCTTAAAAGTAAAAAGTGTGTCTTCCTGCCGGACCCTGACTGGTAGATGATTCCAGAGGAGAGGGGTCTGATAACTGAAGGCTCTACCTCCCATAGTGCATTTAGAGACTGTAGGTACTGAAGGCTCTACCTCCCATAGTACATTTAGAGACCGTAGGTACCACGAGCAGGCCTGATAACTGAAGGCTCTACCTCCCATAGTACATTTAGAGACTGTACCACGAGCAGGCCTGATGACTGAAGGCTCTACCTCCCATAGTACATTTAGAGACCGTAGGTACCACGAGCAGGCCTGATAACTGAAGGCTCTACCTCCCATAGTACATTTAGAGACCGTAGGTACCACGAGCAGGCCTGATAACTGAAGGCTCTACCTCCCATAGTACATTTAGAGACTGTACCACGAGCAGGCCTGATGACTGAAGGCTCCACCTCCCATAGTACATTTAGAGACTGTACCACGAGCAGGCCTGATAACTGAAGGCTCTACCTCCCATAGTACATTTAGAGACTGTACCACGAGCAGGCCTGATAACTGAAGGCTCTACCTCCCATAGTACATTTAGAGACCGTAGGTACTGAAGGCTCTACCGCCCATAGTACATTTAGAGACTGTACCACGAGCAGGCCTGATGACTGAAGGCTCTACCTCCCATAGTACATTTAGAGACTTTTACAAGGACAGAAAAAAATAAAAGACAAAATACATAAAAAGGTAAGAGGCACTGAAGAAAGCCACTTAGGAGAAACAACAGCGATCCCTGACTGATGCTCTTAGCAGTGTCCATTACAGACAGAATAGTGCTGAGTCAACACCGATATAATAAACAGGCCACCAAACAGTTTAATGATTCCAAAGAAATGTATCTGCACTTTGTGCTGGCTTCACATACAAACAGGAAGCAGCAACAACTGTCAGGTTATTCAGATTAAATCTTTTAAACTGCAGTGTAAGAGTTGTACTGTTGATAGAAGCAGCTGTTATATCTTGTCTGAACGTTGTCATGGAGACGATTTGTTGAAACTTCTTACAGTTCAGTCTGAGTGCGAGTTGAGAATGTTTCTTGATTGGCACTGTCAGTCCGATATTTGATACATAAACAACGTAAATATCAGACCTGAGTGTGTGTTCAGTTCAGTGTGATGGAGCTGATGTGATGAAGGGTGGGGTCAGCTAACCAGGGTGTGTGTGTGTGTGTGTGTGTGTGTGTGTGTGTGTGTGTGTGTGTGTGTGTGTGTGTGTGTGTGTGTGTGTGTGTGTGTGTGTGTGTGTGTGTAAATCCAATAATGACGCTCTGCTCGGTGGAGTGAGCTCATTCTTCTTCTGCTGTTTCTGGAGCATTAACAGTCGAGTCCTGCAGTGAACCTGAAACTGATCACATGTTTTTATACTGTGATGTATTAAGCTGACGTGTCTGTGTCCATCAAACACCTCGGTCTGCTTCATTGATGACGTCTGGGTTCCATTTGTCTCGTCTAAAGTAGTCAAAATATTTCATTCTATATTTTTCGATTTTGTTTTATAACGATCAAATAAAAAAGTACAGAAGCTTTAAAGCATCAATATGTAGCTCTGACCCCTAGTGTTTAAAATAGGTACTGCAGTCTAAATTCTAAACATCATATAGAGCTGTCCCCCCCCCCCTCCTCTCTAGAGTCCATGCTCACTCAGGTCACCATGTGGTGGACTCTGAAGCTTCAGTGTTTATCCAGCTCTGCATGGGTCTGTAAACCTTTCTGTGTTCTAACCTCTCTCCATTTTTCAAAAGCATCTCCAATATTGATCCTAGTTTGAGCACGTTTCTGCTCGTGGAGCTTATTAGAAACATGCAGAGGCTTTTTAGGTCGGGTACAATCACTTCTATCTGAACCACTTCTCTTGACCGCTTCCATCGCTGCAACACCTGTTGACCTGATAACTGCTCTCATATCTGACAAACCCAGGGGCGTCCAAAACGGCCGTGTAGGGGGGGTGTCTTAAAAGCGCCTACCTTCTCTGGTCCAAACAAATCCAGAGCATTCAGGAGCAGAATCTAAAGTTAGAAGGAGGACATACTGGCTGCTGCATTGTTGTCAGAGAAGCCAGCACTTCAACATAGTTGTAGTCCAACACTTCATGTTTCCTTAATGATCAGAGAGTAAGATACCTTTATCATCTCAATGAGTGGACCTTTAAAGGCTCTAAAATAAGACAGGAGAAGAGATTTATATTCTAGCTCAATTACATATTTAAAGGGACAGACACAGACACAGCTCATTTACATATTTAAAGGGACAGACACAGCTCATTTACATATTTAAAGGTACAGACACAGAAACAGCCTGTTCTGAGCAGGGCTGAAATAGAGGGGTTTATAGACATGATCAAATACAGGATCAGAGTGGATTTAGAACAAGACACTTCACACACATGTTGAAGAGGAGCTCTGAGACTTATTTACACTGAAGAAGAGGAGGATAAAAGAGAATGTCATCGTTTTAAAACAGGTGGTGTTAACAAGTAGACCTTCCTCCCTGCTGCAAACATTACATGTCTTGTTAAATACGGGAGCTGTTAGCTTAGCATTAAACTGGGAACAGAGGTATGTGTGTGAGAGAGACCGTCCTGTTAAGACAGCTGCTGTGGGAGACAGGTGTGTGTGTGTGTGTGTGTGTGTGTGTGTGTGTGTGTGTGTGTGTGTGTGTGTGTGTGTGTGTGTGTGTGTGTGTGTGTGTGTGTGTGTGTGTGTGTGTGTGTGTGTGTGTGTGTCCTCAGCTGTGTCTGTCAGGCTGTGAAGAATGTCTGAGGAGTATTTTAGAGGCACGACCATTTGTTCGACAGCACCCCAGAAAACACACACACACACACACACACACACACACACACACACACACACACACACACACACACACACACACACACACACACACACACACACACTCGGAGACACATTCCACTCGTCCACTCCCTTCGGTGTATTCGCCCCCCCGCCGCACCGCGCTGGTATTCAGAGTGAACAGACAGTTTAATCTTGGTGACGTTCGCACAAAGCCTCCTGGTCTAAGTCTCCTGGCGCTCTGTGGAGAACGCTGACTTCCTGTTCGGGCTGACCGCTCGCCTACCTGTCGTTACGCTGTAGGCTGTTAGCATGATAAGCTAGGCTAGCTAAGCAACAGATGCAACCTTGAGCTTGATTGACACATGATCAGACCAATCAGTGGAGTTTTCAAGAGCCGTATCGAAGCTCCGCCCTGTTCTCCCTCGCTGACGGGGACCTAAGTCCTTACTCATCTTCTTTTCAATTAGTAGAAGAAGAAGAAGAGAACGAGCCTCAGGTCTCATTTGAAACAAAACGTGAAATTATTCCCTGAATGCAGACTGAGAGGGTCTAAAGGGGGGGGGGCAGGAAGTGTTAGCCGCCCCCTCCCTCTCCTCTGGGACTGTTAGAGTTCAGATCACTGCACATTCTTCAAACATGACGACACACACACACACACACACACACACACACACACACACACACTCCCCCCTCTTCTTGCTGATGATGTCACATCAGAGTCGACCTCTTCTTCTGGTCCAAACTAAACGTGGTCAGACGTTAAACGCCATAGTTCCCCGATATGAAACACACAGGTTGGAGGTTAATCCTGCAAAGGTGGGCGGGGGGCAGGGGGGGGGGGGGGGGGGGTAGGGTTAGGGGTAGGGTTAGGTAGGGCTATCAGGCCTGCTCGTGGTACCTACAGTCTCTAAATGTACTATGGGAGCAGATCAGAGATCTGTTTCCACGCTCCTGCAGAGGATTCTGGGAAGTCAGATCCATTAGAGGAGTCCCGGTGGACGTCCTCTGGATGTCTGAGTGCTCCGATGACTCCTCGGGCGCTCGATACCTCTGATGTGATGGCACTCTTTACCTCCTCCATTAGCCAGCAGCCAATGGGAGCTCAGCTCAGCTGCTCTCGCCATGATACCACAGTGTGTATAAAACATGGACGCAGTGACGTCTGCTGTTGATTTATGAAGCTCAACGATGGCGGCCGCCATGTTGGAAATGATGCTTACTTTAGAAACAAAGAGGCGGAGCTTAAGCCTGAACAAACATTTACAAACAAACAGACAGATGGAGTTTTTCAGGGACAACAAACCAGTCAGATCTGGCACGTTGGCACCCCGTGTGGTGCCTTTGAGTAATGACACCCACTCAGGCGGGGTGAAAACATCTGTTGTTTTTGTTGATGTTGTTTTTGTTCCTGTGTTTATTTTGCTTTTGTCAATTTATGAGGATGTTTATGTTGTTGTTGTTGTCTTTTCTCTTGTTGTTAGGGGAATCTTTGGAATCTCTGGATGTCTTGTTGCTCTGTTTGTCATTCTGCTGAGTTAAAGAGCTAGCATTAGCATTAGCATTAGCATGGAGGGACTGATTAGCCCCAAGCTCTTGTTGCTCTACATGTTTTTGTTGACTGTTTTAGTCAGGAGATCAGAGAACAGAGAAGAACACACTCAGATATTTACTCACAGAAACACCTCAGCAGGTTCACCCTCATGTTACATGAGTGTTTGTGTTGTTGTTGTTGTTGTTGATGTTTGTAAACATGGCCACTCCCTGCTGTGAGCTCATTAATGGTGTTTAAAGTATTTCCTGTTTGATCAATACTCCAGTTTGTTGATGTCTGTCTCGTCTCGTCCCTCAGGAAGCCGTCCATGTGGACGAGTCTCCGCTGACATCGAGGCGCGTGTCACAGGTGTGAGGTCATGATGACGACGGTGGCCGCCGAGTTCGACCACATGGAGCTGCAGCAGCAGTACAGCAGCAACGACACGGTCAACAACCGCTGGGACGATGAGTGGGACAACGAGAACAGCTCGGCCCGCCTCTTTGAACGCTCCCGCATCAAGGCGCTCGCAGGTAGGAGCCCCGCCCCCTGACACGACCACGACACGACCGCAACACGACCACGACACAACATGACCGCGACACAACCACAACACGAACACAACACGACCGCAACACGGCCGCAACATGACACCGACACAACAACGGCACGACCACAACACGACCATGACACAACAACAACACAACAACAACACGACCACAACACAACACGACACGACACAACAACAACACGACCACAACACGACACGACACAACAACAACACGACCACGACACAACAACAACACGACCACGACACAACAACAACACGACATCGACACAACAACGGCACGACCACAACACGACACGACACAACAACAACACGACCACGACACAACAACAACACGACCACGACACGACCACAACACCACATCGACACAACAACGGCACGACCACAACACGACCATGACACAACATCAACACAACAACAACAACACAACAACAACACAACAACACGACCACAACACGACACGACACAACAACAACACGACCACAACACGACACGACACAACAACAACACGACCACGACACAACAACAACACGACCACGACACGACCGCAACACAACAACAACACAACAACAACACGACCACAACACAACCACAACACGACACGACCATGACACGACCACGACACAACAACAACACGATCATGACACAACAACAACACGACCGCAACACGACCACGACACAACAACAACACGACCACGACACGACCACGACACAACAACAACACGACCATGACACAACAACGACACGACCGCAACAGGACCACGACACAACAACAACACGACCACGACACAACAACAACACGACCACAACACGACCACGACACGACCGCAACACGACCACAACACAACAACAAGCATCCGATTCAATGCAGCCCTCACACGGGGCACCATTTGTTGGGTTAGGGTTAGAGGGTTACCCTAACCCTCTAACCCTAACCCCAACCCCAATGAACTTAATTAACTATTATAAACTAATCTAAGCAACAAACATTATCAAGCAAGGCTTGTGGATGAGGTGTGTGAGTGTGTGTGTGTGTGTAGATGAGTGTGTATGTCGATGAGAGAGAGAGAGAGAGAGAGCGAGAGAGATGGTGGAGAGAGACAATGCACCGTGTGGCTTCGTCACATGGTGACAAAATGGTGGACGACAAAGGAAGCCGTGTGGCTACCTTTTGAAATAGTTTGAGCTCTCTGAGCTGAGTTCAGTAACTGTTACTTAAACACCAGAAAGCCAGTGGCCGGACTTTGATTCAACGGCGGGTACACTGGTCTTTCTGATTGTGAAAGCCGTTGACTGAAGGTAAACTAGCATAGCATTACACACATAGGTGAACACAGCAGTTCATTACAATAAAACAAATGCAGTAGCTTACAACAGATAATAAACAGAATGTGTCGTCAACAATGATGCATAATTATCAGTGGTTATAAAAGAAACATAACTATTTCTGAAACTATTTCTGCCCAGACCAAAGCTCTTACTTAGGGTAACTCCTGGTGATCGTTGCAAAGTTGGTTAGATCGTCACTCTGTTGAATGTTAAATCAACAGATTCAGGCAGGTTTCCTTCGTGGCAGATGTAGGAGGAGGGTAGCGACACAACAACAACACGACCACGACACGACACGACCACAACACGGCCGCAACACGACCACGACACAACAACAACACGACCACAACACAACCACAACACGACCACAACACAACAACAACACGACCACAACACAACCACAACACGACCACAACACAACAACAACACGACCACAACACGGCCACAACATGACCACGACACAACAACAACACGACCACAACACAACCACAACACGACCACAACACAACAACAACACAACAACAACACGGCCACAACATGACCACGCAACAACAACAACACGACCACAACACAACAACAACACGACCACAACACGACCACAACACGACCACGACACAACAACAACACGACCACAACACGACCTCGACACAACAACAACACGACACGACAAGACACGACACAACAACAACACGACCACAACACGACCACAACACAACAACAACACGACCACAACACAACAACAACACGACCAGACCACGACACAACAACAACACGACCACAACACGACCACAACACAACAACAACACGACCATAACACGACCACAACACAACAACAACACGACCACAACACAACAACAACACGACCAGACCACGACACAACAACAACACGACCACAACACGACCACAACACGACCACAACACAACAACAACACGACCAGACCACGACACAACAACAACACGACCACAACACGACCACAACACAACAACAACAAGACCTCGACACAACACGACACAACAAGACACGACCACAACACGACACGACACGACAACAACACGACCACAACACGACACGACACGACCACAACACGACACAACAACAACACAACAACAACACGACTACAACACGACCACAACACAACAACAACACAACAACAACACGACCACAACACGACCACAACATGACACAACACAACAACATGACCACGACACAACAACAACACAACAACAACACGACCACAACACGACACGACACAACAACAACACGGACACGACACGACCACAACACGGCCGCAACACGACCACAACACGACACGACACAACAACACGACCACGACACAACAACAACACGACCACAACACGACCACAACACAACAACAACACGACCACAACACAGCCACAACATGACCACGACACAACAACAACACGACCACAACTCAACCACAACACGACCACAACACAACAACAACACAACAACAACACGACCACAACACGGCCACAACATGACCACGCAACAACAACAACACGACCACAACACAACAACAACACGACCACAACACAACAACAACACGACCACAACACGACCACGACACAACAACAACACGACCACAACACGACCTCGACACAACAACGACACGACAAGACACGACACAACAACAACACGACCACAACACGACCACAACACAACAACAACACGACCACAACACAACAACAACACGACCAGACCACGACACAACAACAACACGACCACAACACGACCACAACACAACAACAACACGACCACAACACGACCACAACACAACAACAACACGACCAGACCACGACACACCAACAACACGACCACAACACGACCACAACACAACAACAACACAACAACAACACGACCTCGACACAACACGACACAACAAGACACGACCACAACACGACACGACACGACATGACACAACAACAACAACACGACACGACACTAACACGACCACAACACGACACGACACGACCACGACACGACACAACAACAACACAACAACAACACGACCACAACACAACAACAACACAACAACAACACGACCACAACACGACCACAACATGACACGACACAACAACATGACCACGACACAACAACAACACAACAACAACACGACCACAACACGACACGACACAACAACAACACGACCACGACACGACACGACCACAACACGGCCGCAACACGACCACAACACGACACGACACAACAACACGACCACGACACAACAACAACACGACCACAACACGACCACAACACAACAACAACACAACAACAACACGACCACGACACAACAACAACACGACCACAACACGACCACAACACAACAACAACACAACAACAACACGACAACAACACAACAACACGACCACAACACGACACGACACAACACAACAACAACACGACCACAACACGACACGACACGACACAACAACAACACAACAACAACACAACTACAACACGACACGACACGACACGACAACACAACCCATCACAACACGACACGACAACAACACGAACACAACACGACACGACACGACACAACAACAACACAACAACAACACGACCACAACACAACAACAACACAACAACAACACGACACGACACAACAACACAACCCATCACAACAACAACACGACCACAACACAACACGACACGACAACAACACGACCACAACACAACACGACACGACACAACACGACACGACACAACAACAACACAACAACAACACGAATACAACACAACAACAACACAACAACAACACAACTACAACACGACACGACACAACAACACAACCCATCACAACAACAACACGACCACGACACGTTGTGGTCGACCAATTGAGCTACTTCAATGCTGCAGACTTTCCATGATGCATCACTCTCCCTACTTTAGTACAACATTAGTTTTTTTCTGAACACATTGTTGAGCTGTGATGATCGTTCTCACCACTAGAGGGCAGCAAAGTGTACAAAAACAAAACACACAACAGACAGAAGCCCTTTGTTCTCAGCTTCACACAACCTGACAAATATGACATCACTTCCTGTGGTGGGCTGATCCATCCAGCTGTCAATCAAATGTAGATTGTTTTCCTTTACAGAGAGAAGAAAAAGAGGAGAGGGAGGTAGAGGAAGAAGGGGAGAGGAAGAAGGAAACAGCGGGATGAGGAGGAGGAAGGGGGAACAGAGAGGATGAAATGGCGAGGGTGGCGTGAGGGAGCATCAGAAGAAGAAGAAAATTTTATTTTCTCGATTATTAGATTAAAACTTCCCCTCTCTTTAAACATATCTGAAGGTGATTTCTCTTTATTTACAGTTCTTTTATTGTGAAGGGCTTAGCTCAGGGGTATTTTATTGTGAAGGGATGCTGTCACAAGCTCCGCCCAACCCACCTCACCCCTGTCCAAACAATCATGTCCCAGGCTGTAAACATGTTTATTTTAACATGGGGCTGTATGGGGACTGACTCACTGCAGAAGACAGACTCTAGTGGACACTGGAGGAACTGCAGCTGTAAAGTTAGACATTTTAACATGGGGCTCTATGAGGACTGACTCACTGCAGGAGACAGACTCTAGTGGACACTGGAGGAACTGCAGCTGTAAAGTTAGACATTTTAACATGGGGCTCTATGAGGACTGACTCACTGCAGAAGACAGACTCTAGTGGACACTGGAGGAACTGCAGCTGTAAAGTTAGACATTTTAACATAGAGCTCTATGAGGACTGACTCACTGCAGGAGACAGACTCTAGTGGACACTGGAGGAACTGCAGCTGTAAAGTTAGACATTTTAACATGGGGCTCTATGAGGACTGACTCACTGCAGGAGACAGACTCTAGTGGACACTGGAGGAACTGCAGCTGTAAAGTTAGACATTTTAACATGTATGGAGGCCCAGAAGGGACGATGGAGCAGCTTTGCTTTAGGAGAAGTCTGTATTTTATTTTGAAGGAGAAAGCTGCTGACTCTGTCTTTAAGTGGATTAAACTTATGGAGTGTGTTTTTTTTTTTTTTTTTAAAGACTCCTGCTACCCTGCTACTGTCCTGATTGTCACAATCAGTGCATCAAACTAAAGATAAAAACAGACCGGGGATGGAGCTATATTATTGATTGTGCTTTAGAGCAATTCATCCTGGGAGATGTAGTTGACCTATCTTGGTCAGTTTTAACATTTTAGTGTTTTTAAAAAACAGATTACAATCTTTGATACCGTTGATTCACCCCGGAGAGAGATCGTGTGTGTGTGTGTGTGTGTGTGTGTGTGTGTGTGTGTGTGTGTGTGTGTGTGTGTGTGTGTGTGTGTGTGTGTGTGGCGTGCAGGATGTTTGTTTCCTCACTTCCTGTCCTTCAGTCAGGAATGTGACGGAGGAACAATGAAAGGAAATACCCCCTCTCCTTTTTCACACCCCTGATGACATCATCATGTGGCTGTAACACCATTGGCTGATTGGTGCATCCTCGCTCTCGGACACACAAACACACACACACAGACACACACACACACACACACACACACACACACACACACACACACACTCTGTTATCAGTGTGAACTTTAGACCCGGATCGTAACCTCATAAAGAGCTCGACCTCATGTTG